>NW_026918005.1:0-14100 GCF_032062105.1 Saccostrea cuccullata | reverse complement strand
GTTACGAAATTTTTAATGTTTAATTATATACATGATGATACAATACAAATACAGCACACCTCACGACAACATCTTAGTGAATTCTGAAATTTTACCTTCCCCGGAGAACATCAAAATTTATCCATTTCTGTTGGCATATCAGTGTCTTGTAAAACGTTTTACAATTTCACCTTCTCCAAATCCAAAAAAAACAACCAAATTTGGTGCAACACCCTTTAGGGAAGGCAATTAAAATTTCTTTTCCCCCTCCAAGCACATCTACACCAACCCATGATTTCCACACGACACCTCTCGACACCATGCGGGGGAAATTTTTGCCCCTGTTTTTTTTTCACCCAACCCTCATTTTGGCGAATTTAAAAGGGGGCGAATTAAAGAATAAATAATTTTTTAAACAAAACTATGACGGGGCAATTTTAAAGGGGGGAAAAAATTGTTTGCAAGTGTGAAAGGGCAAAATACAATAAAAAAACCCTGTATACAGTACCCCTTTCAACATTTCATTATTTTCAGACAACGAGAAAACATATTATAACATTGATAAATTTGGGACGGATCAAGTTAAATCAATATTATTGATATTCAGAAATAAAGTGTGTGTACTGTCATCAATTCATGTGTACCCATAAATAAAGACAGTTTTTCCTTATATGGTAGGAAAAACATGTTGTTCATTCAAAATGGTTAATTGTGTTTAAGAACAGGTTATTTATGGCCTTATGTGGCCCTGTGAATTTCTGAAAAACTGAAATTTTAATTTTACTAAAATATTTTACCCTTAAATCTTTGGTATTGGATTTTTAAAAAAAACTTTTTTTGGTAGTAAATGCATTATGATACAAAATGGTCATTTTCTCATATTCTAAAAAAGTATACAAAAACGGTCAATTTTTAAAGATATATTTTGATATTTAATATAAAAGCGAACCTCTGATCTAAAATATGCAACTGGTAAATGATAGTACTATTTCTGAGGTTCAAAACATGTTTTATTTTTTGTCAGAGGCTTTTATTTTTTCCCCTGAAAGTACTCAAATATACCTGTTTACCTTAAAAAACAAAAACATTGCAATTTCATAAAGCCAGTTTTCCAAGACCTGGATTTTTAGGTGAAAATTTTTAGTAGGATATCATAGCACTAAGTCTCTATTTTATTTTAATGCTTCAAATAGAAAATCAGGTCTTTTTCAATCAATTGGTATATCTACAGGACCAATTTATGCATAAAGTGAACTAGCTCTTTTATGCCTCTAAGGATACTGAATTTGTACACATATCAGAAAGAATTTATTGTGGAGAAAGAAATTAAATTTGATCTATATCTAAATACCCGAAAAATCATCATTTTCATACAAGTTGATGCATGTGTAAGAGGTACATGGCCGTGACTAAAATCAAGGTCAAAGGGTCAAAATTGTTGGTACCTAAGAGATAATAAATTGAAATGACCAAAATATCTTCCATCATTTTATAGGTCTTAAAAATTGCTTATGTTTTCCTTTGTTTTTGCTGTCTAAAAATTTACCTGTGGCAGTCCGATATTAGTGAGCAGTCTGATATTAATCGTAATATCAGACTTTCTCAGTACTGATATCCTTCAAAATTGGACCTCTACTGAACAAAAGAAATAAAATATGTGATAATTTAACAAACAGCAATTTAAATTTCTCACACAGAATGATGATTTTTAAACATTGATCTTACAGGATTACAAAATTAAAAGAAATAAAACTTTCAATAACACTGAATATACTGAAATAGGAAAAAGAACATGTGAAAGACCAGATAATGCAAATTAAAGCAAAAAAATGGGGTAAACTTCTAATAAACTCATAAAAATTGGAGAAGTGTTTCAACCACTTTTTCTTGTTTTTGGAAAAAGAGTGGGCACACTGGGGGTCACCAGAAAAGCACATAAACTCTCAAAGCCCTAAAAATAAATTCATAATTAAACGCAAAGTTTAGAAACTATAAAGAGCAGCATTCAAACAGTTTAATTTCATTTTTCTCATTAAAAGAAAAAATGCCTAGATGCAAATTCAAGGTAACTAGACCTAGTGTATGATAATAAATACTTATTTTCAACGTTTCCCTCAAAACTCCTGGATTTTTGATTTTGTTTGTTTTTCTATAATGGAACAAAAAAATAATAAAATGGCTAGTGTACCTTTAGCACCTGTTTAATTTTCTGCGGATATTGTCCATATCGGCATTTTCTATTCCATTCCAATTTGTCATTCATTAGAAAGTGTGTATGATTAATTCGTGGCACTGCTTTAATCTCTGTGTTTGTTTTAATGAAGAAAAATTTGTCCCCGCCCTCCTTATCCAATTATTTCAAATACTAGTACCTTCTTAATTCAGTGTAAACAAATCCCTAAATACTGAGTACTTTTCATTTAAGCCTGCATTCTTGAAAGAATTGCTTCAGTGGTCATCAACACCTTTGTCTTTTGTTCTAATATCGGACTGTCTCAGGTAAATCAAAAGCAATGTTTTAAGTACGATATATGCCTCATACAATTCTGTATTAAAAAATATCAGACAGTTTTCGGCCCTAACGCACCTCAAACTGTCTGATATTTTTAGCTCACCTGTGCCGAAGGCTCAAGTGAGCGTTTCTTATCACATTTTGTCCGGCGTCCGTCTGTCCATCTGTCCGTCTGTCTGTCCGTCCGTCTGTCTGTCTGTCTGTCTGTCTGTCTGTAAACTTTTCACATTTTCGACTTCTTCTCACTGTTTCCACAACAAAACATTCTTTATAATTGTTGCTAATACCACTGGCCCAATTTCATTGAAAATGTCCACAAAGTATCCTTTTGGTGAAGGGGATTCAGTCCAACGCACTTTGTTCAGATGTATGAAGGATCACGTCTATCTTATTCACGAGGGGAAGAATTAATCCCAATTGGTAAATAATGAAAATTTTATGGTATATTTCAAAAATCTTCTTCTCAAGAACCACTGTGCCAGGAAAGATGAAACTTTTGGGGAAACATCCTCTGTCTGGTAGTGTCCGTCTGTCTTTCTGTAAACTTTTCAAGTTTGTTCAAAACATGACCATGGGGGGTAGGGCGAGGCCAAAATGACCGACCAAAGTTTTACATAGAAATTTATATGAAAATTCTTTAAAAATCTTCTTCTCAAGAATGACAAAGCCATAAATCATCATATTTGTGTGGGAGCATGCTCATGTAGTGTAGATGTAGGTTTGTTCAAATCATGACCCCGGGGGGTAGGGCGGGGCCAAAATGGCCGACCAAAGTTTAACATAGAAATATATAGGAAAATTCTTTAAAATTCTTCTTCTCAAGAATGACAAAGCCATATTTCATCATATTTAATTGGAAACATGCTCAGGTAGTGTAGATTCAAGTTTGTTCAAATCATGACCCCCGGGGGTAGGGCGTGGCCAAAATGGCCGACCAAAGTTTTACATAGAAATATATAGGAAAATTCTTTAAAAATCGTCTTCTCAAGAATGACAAAGCCATAATTCATCATATTTATATGAAAACATGCTCAGGTAATGTAGATTCAAGTTTGTTCAAATATTGGCCCCCGGGGGTAGGGCGGGGCCAAAATGGCCGACCAAAGTTTATACATAGATATATAGGAAAATTCTTTAAAAATCTTCTTCTCAAGAATGACAAAGCCATTATTCATCATATTTATATGGAAGCATGCTTTTTTTAGTGTAGATTTAAGTTTGTTCAAATCATGACCCCCGGGGGGTAGGGCGGGGCTAAAGTGGCCGACCAAAGTTTTACATAGAAATATATAGGAAAATTCTTTAAAAATCTTTTTCTCAAGAATGACAAAGCCATTATTCATCATATTTATATGAGAGCATGCTCATGTAGTGTAAATTCATTTTGTTCAAATCATGACCCCCGGGGGTAGGGCGGGGCCAAAATGGCTGACCAAAGTTTAACATAGAAATATATAGGAAAATTCTTTAAAAATTTTCTCCTCAAGAATGACAAAGCCATAATTCACCATATTTAAATGGAAACATGCTCAGGTAGTGTAGATTCAAGTTTGTTCAAATTATGACCCCAGGGGGTAGGGCGGGGCCAAAATGGCCGACCAAGGTTTTAACATAGAAATATATAGGAAAATTCTTTAAAAAATCTTCTTCCTCAAGAATGAAAAAGCCATAATTCAAGTTTGGTAGTGTCAGATCTAATCCATGTTCCCCGGGGGTAGGGTAGGGCCACAATGGCCGACCAAAGTTTTACATAGAGATATATAGGAAAATTCTTTAAAAATCTTCTTCTCAAGAATGAGAAAGCCATAATTCATCATATATATATGGAAGCATGCTCAGGTAGTGTAGATTCAAGTTTGTTCAAATCATGACCCCAGGGGGTAGGGCGGGGCCAAAATGGCCGACCAAAATTTTACATAGAATGTATAGGAAAATTCTTTAAAAAATTCTTCTCAATCATTTTCTAAAAAATAGCAAATCCATGATTGGTCATGGGACCTCTTTGGATTTAAACTTTACAATAAAAAGCCATTTTATACTAGTCCTACCCTTGGCTCAGGTGAGCGATGTGGCCCATGGGCCTCTTGTTTTCGGAGAGTTACAGTTCTGCAGCTAATGTAACCCCAACAGAGTCAGAGGAAAAAATTCTGGCTACTCAAGGGATGATATTGTCACAATTTAAGAAATAAACCTCAGAAGTATGAAAGCTGTAGTGCCATTCATTCAAAAGTTATGACCAAGATTTAATTTTTTTTGAAAGTAGGTTATAATCAATGGTTAGGGTCAAAATAGTTTACAAGTACTCCAGGGATTGACTTGTCACAAGAAAAGGTTAAAGGGTCAAAATTGTTGGAACCCAAGGGAAGCTCTTCAAGGAATATAAATTTGAAATATAAAAGCGCTTGCACCAGCTACTCAAAATTTAAAGCCTTTGCTAAAGAATGGTAACATTTTGCAAAAGTGGATCAAACTTTAAGGTCAAGAGGTCAGATATGATGGTATCCAAAGAAAGGTATTGTCGCAAGGATATGAAAGCCAAGATTTCAACCATTCAAAGGTTTTGGACAAGGTTGAAATGTTTAGGGAAAACTAACAGTCAGCTAGACAGACAAATTGACAGAGTATTAAAACTATATGATCCTGTCGTGAATTTTTAATGACAGGGGCATAAAAGCTTTCATATAACAAGAACAGAAAAAATCCCTATAAAATTAGATGGACATTCACAATATTTTACAATAAAATCACTGATTTTAATTAAATCAATTTTGGTTATTTGAGAGCCAGAAGTAGGGCTGGGACGATACAACTTTTTCTACATCGATACGTATCACGATATTTGAGCCAAGATGGGATATGTATCACGATATGTTTAATTGGTAATAAATCTTTTTTTTGCATTGAAATAAACAAAATATTTCTATGCAGATAAGAATAATTTATTCAAAATAGTTGTTTATATGTTGTAAAACAAAAATATTTTACTCAAGCGTGTTAATTTTTATTTATTTATATTATTTATATTGATATGCGTACTGTCCTCACACAGAATTCTGAAAAAAAGGCATGGTGACATGTTGTATGAAAAAGCTTAATAAACTAAGTGAGTTGACTCTCAGTCCCTTCAGGCCTTTGATTTTTTATCATCACTCATATGGAATATTGATTTTGATAAGTGCCTTTCTTTCTATTCATCATTTTCATGACAACAGCTTTTGAACTGTAGAAACATTTGAAAAAATTCATTATGTTGGATTAGGTTTATGCTTTTGCTTTTTTGAAAATTGTTTAAAGAATTTTAAAGGTCAATATTATCAAAATCAGAATTCACAGTTGTCAAGCCATTGTTTAGATAAGCCTTTTGTATAAAATTCAGATGCATTTTGAAGTTCTGTTGGTAAAAAACCAAAAAAATGTATAATTTTGCATTATAAAAAAATTTTATAAAATTGTAGATCTACAATGATACAGCAGGAACTGCATTGCATATGGAAGTGGATTAACGGGGCTTGATCTGCTCAAATGCAGTAATATTTAGTTCTACTGATGGCCACCTCAATGTGATTTTTAAAACCCAACCTTGTGCTTGGGGAAAAAGGGGATTAGTGCTGATTTTTCTATTGGTAAGATAAGTGTTTAGCAGCATGAAAAAAGATTATCAATCATCTTAAAACGCACAAAAAATTACCCCAAAGAAGTCTGCATTTTTAAAGCTGAAAAAATCCAAAATTTTTCCCCAACCCAAGTGTTCCTAGCACATTCCTTTATAAAATTAACTATGGCTTGTCATCAAAAAATAGCTGAAAGCAACATGTCTTCTTATTGTTTTTCTTGATGAAATTAATATTGAGAAAAAAAATTGCACAACTAAAAAGTTAATAGATTTATTATAAAAATTGAATTATATAGATTGCCCGTTTTTAACCATTTCTCAGTGGACAGTGAATTCAGTATCTGGGAAGTACACAGCTCTGAATACAGTGATAACTCTGTCCTGTCAGACTGGTCTATTTAAACAAGAGGAATACAACAAGGAAAGCTCCGTGTCTCTAAAATGTTTACATGGGGGGATGGGGAATGTTTCCAAAATTCCCTGACTGCCAGAGTGTAAGTTTCCTTTGATAATTGTTTTATTGTATATACATTCAATCTCCTTTACCATGTTTACACTAAATTTAAAGGGGCCTTGAGATTTATTTAATTAATAAATTTCATCTTAAGTTTGTGCCATGAGTTTTTTTAAATTTAAAATGTAGAAAATGTATATTTGCTAGAATTCATGATTTTCTTTACAAACAATGATGTTTTTGAAAAAATTTGCTTTTCCTCTATTTTAATAACTTAATTATGCCCCCGTAAAGAAATTTCAGGGGACTTAAATAGTTTTTGTCGTGTTCATCTGTCTGTCTCTCTCTCTGTCTATCTGTCTCTGTGTTTGTTGTTTTTCCGCAAAAACTTTTCCTTCCCATAACTTTTTATTTAGTGGCTATGACTTTAAATTTACGTGTGTATTTCTTAAAGACCTTTTTTTGGCTACCATCGAATTTGACCTTTTGACCTTGACCTTTAGTTTACCCATTTTTACACAAAAATTCAAATTTTATTTGGCCTTATCTTTTAAAAGTAGATACCAGGCATTTATACTTCAGACCTGCATTCTTTGTGGAAAGACCTTTCATTATAAAGGGCCCTTTTCCTTTTGACCTTGACCTTGGAGATTTCCAAACTAAAAAAAATTTAAACCCTTTGGGCCCTCTCTTTTGAATGTTAAGGACTAGTGCTTTTCTTCACATATGTTATCCTTTTGAAGATCCATTTGATACCAAAATCTTTAACCATCTTGGGGGTTTACCTTTTTAAAAAGCAGACTTTAGCCCTTACTTTTAAAGAGTTAGGCTAGTGCTTTATTTTAAGATTAACCTTGTGACAAAACCTTTCATTTGATATTTAAAAACTTTGACCCTTTGAGATTGACCTTAGTTTGAACACCTTTTAAATTTTTTTTTCCTTGTATAACTGTTGAAGGGTTAGGGCTAGGGCTTTCATACTTCAAATATGTATTTTTTGTGGCAAGACTTTTATTAGATACCAATTACCTTGACCTTTTGACCTTGACCTTAGAGATTTCCGTACTTATGAAGAAACTTAAACCTTGGCCTACTTTCACATTTTACAATTGTATTTCCAGTGAGAATACCCTACTTTGGGTACCAATATATTAAATTTGCATTTAAGAAAAGTTTAATTTTTGCTATGTTGCCATACAGGGGGGCTCAGTTTTCACAAACACATTTTGTTTTTCACTGTTTTTGTTGACTCGTGTTGGAAAAGTATCCGGACTATCTGCACATGGAAAAGTTCGGTCTTGAACATCAGACATTCCTTGCCACATAGACGCAAGGATTTGTCATGTTTACATCTATAGACCAACCCTGTCTCATCAGCATTAAAAATATATGCCTCATATACTCTATATCAAATCAAGAAGTTCAATCAATGACAGTCGGTTTTTTTAACCCAGCACTTTCTCTGCACACCAAGTTAACACAACACCCATGCAAATTTTAGTCATGTTGGTCTTTTTGTCATTGTTAGGAAAATAAAAAGGAATTTTATGTTCCAGTAGAAATGCTAAACTTTTTGTTTATATTATACCCCTTATAAAGTATACCCCTTATAATGTTTTTGCCCCGCCCTTTTTAGTCAGTCAGTGTTTTTTTTTTCAGCCCAACACAGGTCTTATCCCATTAGAAATGGAACAAACCTACCGTTCCTCGCAACGAGATCTCATCTATTTTTCTTATTTTTAAAAAAGAAGTACCTACTTTATTCCAAGTGTGGCCTTTTGTAAATTTTTTTTTCCCTGAAAATTCAGTTCATCAAGCAGAAGGTATGCAAATAAAGTTTTTATATCATGATTGATTTAAAACAATTTTTTTGAAATTTGAAAAAATTTAGATGTATGCATGTAAACCATTTCAAAACAGTGAAACTTTCCTAGTCTGACATGCACTAATAGGCCATACTTAGTGTCAGAAAAGACAGGACTAAGCTTAAATATCAATTTCAGTTAAGCTACATTTCTGCATTATGTCACAGCCTATGATGACAGTTGCGCCAGGTAAATAGTATATGCCTCCTAACTGCAAGCTTTACGACTGGAATTTCTTACCCCTATTGGTTGCTTGGCAACAACTTTTTTCCCTGTCACGTTTAAAATAGTTTTCCTCCCGTGGGGGCATGAATTGTTTAAACTGGATATCGGTCGAAAAAAATTTGACGTAATCAAAACGAACATTAACTGAAATTAATAATATCTTTACGTTTGCTTAATGGGAAAAAAAATGTAAAAAACATGTAAAATATAAAAAAGGAAATTTAAAATTTGGGATTGAATTCACAGGGGGTGGGAAAGCTTAGAGGTTGGATTAGACAGTTTTCACTGCATATTTCTTGCCAAATGTGAAATTACAAGTTAAATAATTTTTTGGGCTTCAATGCACACTATTTGAATTCAGTAAAATCTGTGGTACTCCACCAGCAATTCCAAAAGGGAAAAATTGAAAAATGCAACTGGACCAAAAGTTGGAGAAATGCAACATATGAATTGATGGAGGCTTCACAATGAATGTTTCTCCACCATAAAATGTCAGGCAAATGGAATGTGGGAGATCCACCTGTATGCAATGGTATGTGAAGAAACATTTACAGACAAGATATTCCACTCCGATTTCCTTTAGTGTACCTTAATTTTCATAACTAAATTTGATTTTTAAAGCATTATATTTTTTTTTCTGTCAAGGTGTTTCATTGATTTCATAATTCTTTGTATTGAATATATATTATATATGAGATTAATTTCAGCTCAACAATGCCCATCAAAAAACCCCAAAGCAATGGAAAAGTAAATGAAACTGCTGGGAAGGGAAACAAATTATGCCACTGTTTTGATGTTCAGCTGTAATCCGGGATATGACCTTTTTAGGGTCTGTGTACATCAACTGTAGATAAAATGGCACATGGTCACATCCTACTCCAACTTTCGGGGAGAATTTTTTAAAATTACTTCTTGCAGCAACTTACATCAAAGATGTTGCTGTAATTGCTTTGTCTTTCACAAATATTTTATGCTCTCATATGTGATATGTACCAGTTGTACAAAATGTCAATTTTTGAATTTCACACCATTCATGGGCTCACAGCGGTACACCATTACAGGAAATGAAAATTTGTGACATGTTTTTTGATTAGGAAACTGCCATTTTTCTTTAATTCTCGCTCTTGCAAAATTCAAAATTCGAAGGACCACTGAAATAATGTCTAACGTTACCTTAAGTGAAAATAACATTCCCTTTAAGTGAAAAAATCCACCCAAATAATGCTAAATGACTCATTTTCCACCGAGATATTGGATAATGGACAAGTTTTATTTTCACTTTTTAAAATTTTGGAATTTTTAAATATGATTCTAGTTGATTTTAATCACTGTAAGGGGGCAATTTTCCTAAAAAGACCTGGGGCGTTTTTGGGGGGGTTGATAGGGATTATATGCTACCTTGTAATTAAACCGTATCAAAGCTTTTTAGCCACCAAAGCCAAAGGTCAAGTGAGCTTTTCTGATCAAAATTTGTCCGTTGTCTCACTTGTGTGTTGTTATTGTCGTTGTGTGTGTATCGTTGTAAAATTTTCACATTTTCATTTTCCCAAGAAATGGGCCAATGTCAAACCCAAAATTGCCACAAAATCCTTAGGTAAAGGGGATTCAATTTTGTTCAAATGAAAGGGCCCCACCCTTACTAAGGGGGGATAATTTAGAAATAGTTAAAATTTGGTGGTAGGCTTTCAAAATCTTCTTCTCAAGAACCACTATGCCAGGAAATATAAACTTTTGTGGAATCATCCTCAGGTAGTGTAGATTCAAGTTTGTTTAAAACATGACCCCTGGGGGGGGGGGACCCTGGCTGGTCAATGTTTTACATAGAAATATATATGGAAATTTTTTAAAAAACCTTCTTCTCCCGAAACCCTGGGCCAGGAAAGATGAAACTATGTGGAAGCATCCCCAGTTAGTGTAGATTCAAGATTGTTCAAAAATACCCCCGGGGGAGGGACTGGCTGATGAAGTTTCATAGGAATTTGGGAAAATCTTTAAAAATCTTTCCAAAACCACATGGCCATGAAGTAAAAAAAATGTGAAAACATCCTCAGATAGTCAGTTTAAGTTTGTTCAAACAATGACCCTTGGGGGGGGGGGGCTACAATGGCTGATAAAGTTTTCATAGGAATATACTGGGAAAATTTTAAAAATTTTTTAGAACCACAGGGCCAGGGAAAATACACTCATGTGGAAGCATCCCCAGGTAGTGTAGATTCAAATTTGTTAAATTTACCCCCCGGGGGAGGGGGGGCCACAAGGCATCAAAGTTTTCATGGAAATATAGGGAAAATCTTTAAAACTCTTCTTCTCCAGAACCACTGGGCAAGGAAAAATGAAAATGGGGAAAACATCCTCAGGCAGAGTACATGTAGATTTAAGTGTATTTAAATATGACCCCCAGGGAGGCGGGGGTACAATGGCTGATCAAAGTTGAATATAAGAGTACAGAGGAATATTTTCATAAATCGTTTCAGAACCATTGGACCAGAAAAGATGAAACTCATGTTGAAAATCCTCAGGTGAGTAATTCAAATTTTTAAGCATGACCCCCGGAGGTGGGGCGAGGCCACAATGGCTGATCAAAGTTTTACACAGGAATATATGGGAAAAAATCTTTAAAACTTTTCTTCTCAAGTATGGCAAAATTATACATGTATGCTTCATTGATATAGTGACATTATCAAGTAATAAAAAATTAAATCCCCCTCCTCCAACAACTAAATTATTCAATACTGAGCTAATTTTTTTTTTTTTAACTACCCTGTCTCGGGTAGCATGTGGCCCTGGATTTTTTCACTTTCTATGTATAGTGTCCACATTCAAGTATAAAAAAAATGATATCCTCTTTTTTTGTGTTGCGATAATTTTTTATTAAACTTTAACTTGTTTTAAAAAAAAAAAAAAAACTCATTTTAATCCAAACACTTTATTTCAAATTTTATGGCATTTAACCTTGTCCGTGCACACTATCCCACCCTTTTAAAAACCCCGAATTTTACAAAAATTAAAGTTACATCCGTAAAAATGAAAACTGTTGTTTGGTTTTCAGGTCACCTGAGTAACTCAGGTGACCTATTGTATCCATCTTGTCCGTCGTCATGTGTCGTGCATCGTGGTGCATCGTGTCTGCATCATGTTGCATCATGTGTCATGTGCTTTTGGGAATTTTATTGCCCCGGGTCAGGGTTTCGGGTGTTGGGCGGGGCTCTATTGATTATATAGTGAAAATGCATTATTCTTTGAAAATCTTTTTTTCTGCTCCTGGGAAAAGTAACTAACTAAGTACATACATGTAGTTATGATGAACAAGAGTTCCTCTTTCAAAATTTTGAATTTTATGGCCCCGGGTCAGGGTTTCTGGTGTTAGAGCGGGCTCTATTAATTATATGGTGAAAAGGATTATTTTTTGAAAATCTTCTTCTCTGCTTTGGGTTTTATGCCAATGATCAATATATATATATTTATGATGAAGAAAGTTGATCTAGCAAGATGGTTATTTTTTATCCCCCCTGGGGGGTAAAAATCTGAAAATAAATTACAATATGTAATGTTTTGAAATCTGCTCTTTGGTTTAATCAACCATTTTATGATAAATTTGAAAAAATTTTGAAAAATGTGCCCGAGGATCAGTGGTTCCTTTGGGGTGAGGTGCACAACAGGTTATAAATTTAATCATTTTCTTTTTGTTACTCTGATCTATCTCTGGGTGTTAATTAAATGAATAAGCATGCAAAGTGTTAATTATAAAAGGGCAATGGAGCCTTTTCAGAATTTAATTGGAATTTCATGGCCTCTGGTTTAAAACCAAACCAAATTTAATTGTTTGAAAGTTGTTACACAATACTCGGGTACCAAAAGGACCGTGGGTCTCTTGTTCATAAGAAATATTTTGATATACAAATGATATATATAGAACCATTTATTTTAAAAAAAATGACATTGTCCACGAACTTTTTGGGGAAACCCCCGTAAATTTTATTTGAAATACGAATTACCTTTCATGGTTAAGCTCATATATTTGTATATGGTGCTGTTCTTTCAATCTTATGTTTCAGTAAATAAACTGCAACTTTTTTTGAACATGTAACTATTGTTTACATTTATTAATTTAGAAATAAAAACCCAATACCACAGGTGATGTATGGTAAGGTTGAAGCAGCTGGTGATGTGGCATTTAAAGGGACAGCCAAACTGAAGTGTGATACTGGATTTATAGTGAATGGTACCAGCAGTGGTGAAAGATGTTACATGTGGAAGTACGGGCAATTTTCAAATTTAGATCCATGCATCAGTAATTTACCTTTTATAAATTTTTTATTTTAAATGCTTTTTGAATTTTGGTAATTAACTTCTTTTGAAACAGGGTTTAAACTTAACTTTTCCCCCACTCATAATTGCAAATAAAATTTGGTATACTTAAAATGGAAAATTTAAAAAATCTACAAGACCAGAATTCATTCCTATTTCCCCTTGATAAAAAACAGCCCTTTTTCCCATGTTTTTGTTTTAAAACTCCCATTTTAAAAAAATCAAGTAGCATGGTCCTATTTTTTTTTAAAAATTTCCTTGTCTAATCCTTTTACCGGTTACATGATTTGTGAAATCCCTAAAACAATTTTTTTTCCTAAACTAATTCCCCCATTCCTCTGTGTATGGTTGATCATGGTAGATATCCAATTTCTTTATTTTCAGTTACTCAGTCATATGAATAGGAAGTTTATTAGGTCCTATTTTATTTCAGATGTGTTTCAAAAATATTTAAACTAAAAGAAATCTTATTCATGTGTCAGTGTCATTTCATCAGTAGGCTTTACAGTCCAATGTTTAGAAAATGGACTATATTTATTACCTTGTAGTAATCAAAGTACTGAAATCCCCATAGGCGGAAGCATGATTGCAAGTCCTCATGTGAAAAATTTAAAGACACATATTTGAAGTAATTATCTTAAGGGGGGGGGGTGTTAATAAATATTTTGAAGGATTGAATCTAAAAAACAAGAATTAACAATATGTCTCCCTTTTGAAGCGGACAGATGAGAATAGGTAATCAATAGCAAAACATTTTAACATTTATTTTTTTAAATATAACAAGATAAAATTGAAATGCAAGTTGCAATTATAATAAATTTTAAGATAGGTTTTTTGGGGGCAAGAAATGAATAATTATTAAATTTCACACAAAAAAAGATAATGAGAATAGAAAACAATAAACATCACAACTGCTTTTGATTTGTCTGTATATTAAGTTGACATAGTACCAATGAAACAAAATCTTGTTAAGTTGCAAATCAAATAAGGATGCAACATACATAGAAGACCTTTAAAAAATTTAAATTTACTTTTGATTTATAAAAGTTTATTTAATACACGTATGGCCCAGGAGAACAAATCACAAGTCTTAATGCTATGACAGGTGAGCCCTGTGTCATGATGTCCACAATAAATGGATATT
>NW_026918004.1:0-13612 GCF_032062105.1 Saccostrea cuccullata | reverse complement strand
TTCATTAGTATTGTCAACAATTGACACAAAACTCTCTGAACTGAGTTAAATTCTAGATGTCAAGGTTATAATGAACACAATAAAATATAATTTAAAAAATGTCAACATTTTAAATTATTATTTTAAGAAACAAGTTTTTATAAAAGCTTTTTATTTCGTCTAGAATTTGCTTGAAATAAATATAAAAGTTTCTCTTTTTTTTAAATTCTAAAGGATCAAGAAAGAGAAGATACGAACGAGTCTCTCGCCTTGGCTACCAATATACTCAGAGGTGTCATGTCTGTAAGTGATGATTATGATAAGCCCTTTACATGTACATGTTTGCTGTGCTGTCTTTTTTTTTCTTTCATCAATCAAAAAAAAAACGGTTTAAACCTCAGGACCTATACATGTAATTCTTAAAAATAACACATGTAAACCTTACTCTAGATTGTTTTAATAATTATTTCCAGGAAATAGCTTCGAATACAGAATCGCCAATCGTATAACACATCACTCTCCGTTTGTTTCGGTTGTATTGACATCATATAAACACTGAAAAAAGTTTACAGACAATCGGACTGACTCTTAGATCGATGACGGACTTATTAAACTATCACACAAGCTCTTCTAGTATCTGACAAATAGGTTAAAAACTGTTCATCAAAAATACATTCGTTGTTTATTTGTATTAACAAATTGACATTCCTCCTGATGTATCTACAATAAAAAAAATCTACAGAAATATGAAAACGTGTCGTGCTATCATCTGCCCTCTACGCTTGCGAGATATAGCTGGCATTGTCACTCTCAGAAATTCAACTGTTTGCATATCCCAGATCTATGTGTAAAGTCATGGATAAAGTAAAAGGGAATTTTCATAAATGGACGTCAAACCAAAATAGATAGCAGAAGAATAAAAATGGCATCTTGCTCTGCCTGAAGATTCTGATATGTCTTTTTCAGTAAAAAAAAACATATTCAGTTGAATCCAGATTTTAAACTGTAGCAGGTTTCCAGAAAGATTTTTAATAATTTTACTTTAGTTTCCATCATTTTGTAATTCATCTTTATGCACATCTAATGTAATTTATCTTTATGTACATCTTATGCACAACAAGGGAATGTTTTAGAATGATACACCTCTCCTTCCAATATCTAATTACATGTACCTTTAAAATTATAAATGATTTGTATACATCCCATTTTAATTAAGGTAGAAATTCTCGAGAGGGACGTTAAACAACATACAAACAATTGATTAAGAAGTTTTTTTTTAACTTTTAGGCGAAATAACTATAACCACCAAATACAGTGCCCTTCACAGTCTCAATAGGTGTTACTAAATAACATTTCAAAAAGTACAAATTTAAAAGTACAATTTACCAAAAAAAAAAATATCAGGTTTACTGTTTACCAGTTTTCATTAACAAATCTTTCAGTAACATTAATTTTCTTACATTAACAAATTATGATATAAAAGATAAAAAATTAGAAAATTCTACTAAACAATCTACAGATTAAGGTTTGTGCTTGTACATTTCAAGAATTGCAATTTAAAATTTACAGTGTATATAGTTCTTTATGTATATATATATATATATATATATATATATATATATATATATATATATATATATATATATATATATATATATATATAAAGAGAGTTAGGAACTATAATCATTCGATTTTTTGTTTGAAAAGCGTGATTTCTTTTATGTTCATGTCGTTTTACATCTTTTTGAAATTAGGCAACAGTTGAAGAAAAAAGATTGATGGACATCCTGAAAAATCTCGGAACTCATCGGATGACGTATAATGTCAGTGTAATTTTAGCATCAACATTATATAGCATTTATTATACATAATATATACGAGGGTTCTTCGAAACGTTCGTGGACTTCTTTGATATATATTTTATTTGATGTCATTTGTTATCAAAATTTGGAAGAAATATTAATATAACAATAAATCATAATGACTTCTTTTAATTTTTTTTAAATATGAAAAAATATATACAATTTCATAAAATGCAAAATTTGGATCGTGGATCAGGTCAAAATATAATAAGTTACAAACAATTCACTAAATAATGTCTGTAGTCAATTTCTCTGTAAAATGGAAAAATATCGAAAAACAAACTAGATATTCAAACACAGATTTGTTACATCGATTCGTATTCCAAATTGTGGCTTAATATTTTGCTTTGTTGAAAAGAAATCAACTTGAGGAGATAGGTCATCCTCATTGAAAGCAACAAAAACCATGATAAAAACAAGAACAAATAACAAAAAAGTCATGGAGCAGCAGAGTACGATTCAGTTTTGTGTTTTACTAACTAAAGGAAAAAATCCTGAAAAAAACCCCTCTAGAAATGTTGGGGGAAAATGCCTGGTATAAGAAAAAGGATTTAGTGAGACGGCGTTGGATTATATTCTTTGAAATATTAAGTGATAGTATATTTTTTGTAGAAATTCTTGACGCTATATTTTGACATTAAGTGAGCTCCGCGGGTACAAAACTTATTGATTATAAAATGAATTAAATTGATATTTGTTAAATAGAATGGAATGAAAGTTCAACATACAAATATTTTACATATTACATTGTGCTTATTTTAATTTTTAGCGAGTAATATAATAACGATTGACATCGTCAACAAACTTTTTAAACAACCCTCTTATTTCCATTTCTATTTGTTTTCTATGAGATAACTTCTTGATAATTCAACAGGAATGTACTTTTTCGAAAAGCGATTTGCTAAGAAAGCTCAATTCTAGTACATGTATGCAGGAAGATCGCATAAAATTGTTTTGTGTCTGACGTCAGGAGGCAGGGACTTTTGAAATAAAATGTGAGGCCTCATGTAATTAAAAGCTATAAGACAGCATTTAAATTTCACAATGAAATGGAAATGTAAGGAATCACTGTCTAGTTTGTTGGGTCATGGCAGGGTGTCAACGATAGTTGGAAAAGTGGGATACATTTATGCAGAAATGGCTTCGCCTGTTATGTAAATTATCCCACTTTTCCAACTATCGTTGACGCCCTGCCATAACCCAACAAACTAAACAGTTATTCCTTAAATATAAATATCATATATTCTAAAAGAATTTTTTCAACTTGTAAAACAATTTTTTCAACTTGTAAACGAATACAACTCTACAATTGCACGTGTAGAACCCCTCCCCATCTCTCTCTTAATAATCAAATCTCTTTAAGTAAATTGTAAATTTATCATCTTATTAATAAATTCTTACTGCGATTTTATATAGAAATGAATACGCACGTATAGTTACTGTATTTATTGAACAAATTCATTTTTTCTTTCAGTATGTCGACGAAGTGTTTGAAGTTGATGAAATCAATAAAAGAAATCTGGGAAAGATGATTATACGATATGTTGGCCATGAAGGAACTGAAGCAAAACCAGGACTTCGAAAAATACTCCAAACCTGTATCGATTTTTTACAAACAGAGGCAGCTGGTGTGTGGAAAAATGCCTCTTTCACTATCTATGACGAGGACGACAACATGTACAGCATAGCTAGTGGGAATAAAAAATACCGGTTCATATGTGGAATTGAAGACGGGAAACCTTATATAAAGGAAGAAATGGGAGGACCTTCGCGCAAAAAACCAAAGATACTACCCATTCAGCATACTGCTGGAACAGGTACCGAGGAAAACAGGTGTCAAATCATGTGAAGAACTACTCTTTATCAAGTTGATTCTGAAAATAATTTTAACTGCTTAATTTATCTTGCAGTGTTATTTGGTAGAAAATGACTGTTAACATTTTAAAATAGTCTACTCAGTCAAACAAAGGGAGATAACCTTTTCACTAAACTGCTAGGAAGTAAACTTCCTTGGAACCAACTTTGATGACATTGAAAGAAATCATGAATTAGGATGAATATTAATTTTTTATATATTGTCTAGTTCAAAAAATCAAAAATAAATTCTATGAAAAAAAAAATACGTAAACATGTTTAATGCATGCATACTAGTACATACGTATGTAAAATGTTGTGTGTCTTATTTCATTTGGAAGTTATTAAAACTTCGAATTTCTGGTCGGGTTTGATTGACACGTCCTTGCACGTTCACAAATCATTTATTTCTTTCATTAATTTCATTCTTAATGCTAAGAAAACGGAACAATTATATTGTATATTGATAAAGAATATTAAAACTATAATTAAAACTAGATGCTGTCAAGAGACAGTAATACCCGCACTAAGGTGTTTGCCTCTAAATACACGCTCCTACATATTAAGCGGCTTTCCAAAGAAATAGTCAAAATAATTCTATAATTTACATGTATTCATCAAATTGAGTATGAAATTCTCAGACCCTGTGACCTATAACTCAGAACCTCTTATATTTATTTTATACATGTTTAATTCATTATATACCAGTCTGAATTTTATTAATGATGTAAATTCATGCACGGATCTGTCGGGGGGGGGGTGCAGGAATTTACAAGGTTAAAAAATGTATATACTAAAACAAGGGTCAGGACCCCCTTGGAAAATGCAGATCCCCCCCTGGTAAACACGAATATGTGTAAAATAAGTATGAAAAGTTAAACATTTGCGGCAATAGAACTCACCACTACCCCCACCCACCCCCCACGTTTTAGGTTTTTGACGTTTGGTTTTTTTTTACTTTAGGTTTTTTTTTTTTTTTTTTGATTGTCATTTCTGGGATTGGATTTTTTTTTGACTGCGGTGGACCCCCCCCCCCCCCCCGGAAAAAATTTCTGGATCCGCGTCTGAAATTAGATTTTGATATATGTTTTGCTCATAATAGGACCTTTTTAAATTTACTAATACCCCCCCCCCCTTCGACACCACAATCACACAGCACATACTTTTTGGAATACGCTAGATGGAAAAGGTTTGTTAAAATTTAATATCGTTTGTTATGAATTAATTTAAAATTTGTTCTTGTACTGTACATGTGAACATGTAAATTTCTACATCACATCACGTTGCGTCACCCATTATCATATTTATAGATTAAACACCATTTGGCACACCTCGGCCGATTCCCACTTCATCTGATAAGGTGATGGAATCGACGAAAGTTCCCAAAATGGCACATGGCTGAGTCTGGTGTGCATTGGATTGATTCATTTTGAGTTATAATTGGATTTATATTTCATGAAGTTGAGACACAGGGAGTCGGTAAGTAGAAGTGTATAGTGGGGGGTAAAATACAATACACCCAAACTATTAGGTTAAAGTTTAAAAAGGGTGAAAGATCATCGCATGCCACACTAGACGAATTTCATATTGTGAAGTTATCTCCCGTTGTCGATGTGACATTCAGTTACTGCCAATACTGGTGCGGATCCAGAATTTTCGGGAGTAGGGAGGGGGGTTCACATCTCAGTCAAAAAATTCCAGCCCAGAATTTCGTGACAAGCAGGAGAAAAAAAATGAAAACAAATAAACAAATAAAAAAACAATGATAGTGAGGTCAATGTTTTCTAAGTTTATAGGGAGAGGATGTCAAGAGTCATTTTTTACTTGCTACAGTATATAGTCTTGTTTAAATAACAAAGCAAATGCCAGATGGGGGGGGGGGGGGATGGGTGGGATTCCAATCTTCCTACCCACTTCCTGTCCCTGAAATAACAATGTATTTTGTTATTCCAGTTAAATAGTATATTTTTTTTCCATTTGACTAATTATTATACATATTTTGTTTCTTGTGTTTATAGTATGTCTGTCTATAAGTCTGCAGAAATTAAATCCTAGCTAGCTTGCCCATAAGTTTTAAGTGGGATGGGCTATACAAATAGCTTCCACATTTCATAGGTTTATTTCTTGTGACAATTTAATAAGACCTTTGATTTGGGTACCATTAATTTTTACCTCTGATCGCTTGACATGGGATACACATTATTACAAGAAAAATACCAAACTTTAAACTCTGCCTAAATTTTGATCAGTAGGTGCTAGGGCTTTCATACTTATCATGACATATTGTATTCATTGTGAACTGTCAACAGGTATAAATATGTTTGACCTTGACCCTAGAGTTTGAACCACTTAAACAAAAAAATTAACCTTGGCAAATAACTTTTGAACAGGAATTACTAGGGATTTCTTTATTTCACATGTGCATTCCTTGTGACAAGACTTTCTTCTGATACTAACAATTTGAACCCTTTGACCTTGACCTTTGATTTTGATATATATTTGAGAAACTTCAACCTTCGCCATAGGCTTCCATACTGGGACATCAGTGTTTCACAAACACATCTTATCTTCATTATTATTTGGTGGTGTCTCCATATGAGGGAAGATGTATTCACAACAAACAAACAAATCACAAAAGAAAATATAAAACATGAATATGTTGGTCATGCATATCTCTGCAGGAAAAAAAAACAGCTTTTCAAATGCTCCAACCATATTGTAACCCTTTCAAAACACTCATTTGAGCTTTTTTGGTTTCCTTAGCATATAATGTCTGTCGTGATGTGTTGTCCATCTGTTTTTCTGAAAACTTTTTACATTTTTAACTTCTCTAGAACCACTGGGCCAATTTTACCCAATTCATATAGAAATATGTACATTTGTATGTCAGACTCAGTCCATCTGTCTCAATAAATTTAACCTTGGTTATCACGGTCACATCTACTGAATGAGAAGAGACATTCATATTAAACTTATGTATTAGCATATTTACCTGTGAGAATGGCATGGTTTTTTTTTTTTTACATGTGACCTAGAAGTTTGACCAACTTGCAAAAAAATTAAATTGTTATAAATTCATCATTTTGAAAGAGAAAAGTTAGGGCATTCATATCATAATGCATGTATATTATTACCTGTGATAAGACCTTTCCAAATAAATCATGACTTTTACACTGTGACCTTGACCTTGAAGTGATCAAGCCTAACCTACTTTTCAAAAATGTTGCATTTGCTTATAACTTTTGATTGAGATGAGATATGACTCTCACATTTGACATGTACATAAATTACTCATAAGAATTCAAGGTGTTTCCCAGCATGCGATGTTTTTTTATGCGCCCGAATTTTTTGGGGCGCATATTGTTTTTGTCTTGTCTGTTTGTCTGTTTGTCTGTTTATCTGTTTGTCTGTTGTCAACTTTAACCTTGGCCAAAACTTTTGAACCGTAAGAGATAGAGACTTCATATTTGGTATGCATACTCCTCTAATAAAGTTCTTTCAAATGACATCAAGGTTAATGACCTTGTGACGTTGACTGTGACCTATATGCTAAAAATAGGTTTTTCAACTGTTTGTCATAACTTTTGAACCATAAGAAATAGAGACTTCATAATTAGTATGCATACTCCTCTAATAAAGTTCTTTCAAATGACATCAGGGTCAATGACCTTGTGACCTTGACTGTGACCTATATGCTAAAAATAGGTTTTTCAACTGTTTGTTATAACTTTTGAACCATAGGAGATAGGGACTTCATATTTGGTATGCATACTCCACTAAAAAGGTTCTTTCAAACAACACCAAGGTCAATGACCATGTGACCTTGACTGTGACCTTTATACTTAAAATAGCTTTTTCCACTTTTTGCCATAACCTTTGAACCATAGAAGATAGGGACTTCATATTTGGTATGCATACTGCACTAATTAAGTTCCTTCAAATGACATCAAGGTCAATGACCTTGTGACCCTGACTGTGACCCTATATGCTAAAAATAGCTTTTTCCACTTTTTGCCATAACTTTTGAACCATAGGAGATAGGGACTTCATATTTAGTATGCATACCCCACTAATTGAGTTCTTACAAATAACACCAAGGTCAATGACCTTGTGACCTTGACTGTGAACTATATGCTAAAAATAGCTTTTTCGAACTTTGTTGACGCCGGGCGCATAGTGTTTCACAAACACATCTTGTTACCCCTTGACATTGATGTTTTACATAATTTTCAAAATATTTAACTCTCCTAAAAGATAATTAGGCTTCTGAGTAACATTAAGGAAGACTTCAAGGAAGATAGGGCTTTTTGCACAAAAAACGTCATTTTTCAACCCACATTTGACCAGGGGCAAAATCTAAATTCCAAAACCTTACTGCACATCTACATGACCCCACCCACCATCTCCCAAAAGATGATTAGGCTGCTGAGTAAAATGTAAGAGGAGTTCAGGGAAAACAGGGCTCTTTGTATGAAAAACGTTATTTTTCGACCCCCATTTGATCCCCTGGGGCAAAATCTTAATTCCGAAACCTTACTGCACATGTACATGACACCACCAACCATCTCCCAAAAGGTGATTAAGCTGCTGAGTAAAATGTAGAAGGAGTTCAGGGAAGACGGGACTTTTTGCACAAAAAACATCATTTTTCGACCCCCCATTTGACCCCCCGGGGCAAAATCTAAATTCCAAAACTTTACTGCACATCTACATGTCACCACTAATCATCCCACAAAAGATGATTAGGCTGCTAAGTAAAATGTAAGAGGAGTTCAGGGTATATGGGGCTTTTAACATAAAAAACGTCATTTTTCGACCCCCATTTGACCCCCCGGGGCAAAATTAAAATTCCGAAACCTTACTGCACATCTAAATGACACAACCAACCATCCCCCAAAAGGTGATTTGGCTGCTGAGTAAAATGTAGAAGGAGTTCAGGGAAGACGGGACTTTTTGCACAAAAAACGTCATTTTTCGACCCCCATCTGACCCCCCGGGGCAAAATCAAAATTCCGAAACCCTACTGCACATCTACATGACACCACTAATCATCCAACAAAAGATGATTAGGCTGCTGAGTAAAATGTAAGAGGAGTTCAGGGAAGATAGGGCTTTTTGCATAAAAAACGTCATTTTTCGACCCCCATTTGACCCCCCGGGGCAAAATTAAAATTCCGAAACCTTACTGCACATCTACATGACACCACCAACCATCCCCCAAAAGGTGATTGGCTGCTGAGTAAAATGTAGAAGGAGTTCAGGGAAGACGGGACTTTTTGCACAAAAAACGTCATTTTTCGACCCCCATTTGACCCCCCAGGGCAAAATCAAAATTCCGAAACCTTACTGCACATCTACATGTCACCACTAATCATCCAACAAAAGATGATTAGGCTGCTAAGTAAAATGTAAGAGGAGTTCAGGGAAGATAGGGCTTTTTGCATAAAAAACGTCATTTTTCGACCCCCATTTGACCCCCCGGGGCAAAATTAAAATTCCGAAACCTTACTACACATCTACATGACACCACCAACCATCCCCCAAAAGGTGATTTGGCTGCTGAGTAAAATGTAGAAGGAGTTCAGGGAAGATAGGGCTTTTTGCATAAAAAACGTCATTTTTCGACCCCCATTTGACCCCCCGGGGAAAACTCAAAATTCCGAAACCTTACTGCACATCAACATAACACCACCAATCATCCCCCAAAATGTGATTAGGCTGCTGAGTAAAATGTAGAAGGAGTTCAGGGAAGACGGGACTTTTTGCACAAAAAACGTCATTTTCGACCCCCATTTGACCCCCCGGGGCAAAATCAAAATTCCGAAACCTTACTGCACATCTACATGACACCACTAATCATCCCACAAAAGATGATTAGGCTGCTAAGTAAAATGTAAAAGAAGTTCAGGGAAGATGGGGCTTTTTGCATAAAAAACGTCATTTTACGACCCCCATTTGATCCCCAGGGGCAAAATCAAAATTCCGAAACCTTACTGCACATCTACATGACACCACCAATCATCCCCCAAAATGTGATTTGGCTGCTGAGTTAAATGTAGAAGGAGTTCAGGGAAGACGGGACTTTTTGCACAAAAAACGTCATTTTTCGACCCCCATTTGACCCCCCGGGGCAAAATCAAAATTCCGAAACCTTACTGCACATCTACATGACACCACCAACCATCTCTTAAAAGATGATTAAGCTACTGTGTAAAATGTAGGAGGAGTTCAGGGAAGAAAAGTGTGACAGACGGACGGACGGACGGACGGACGGACGGACGGACATGAGTAACAACAATATACCCGAACTTTCTTTAGAAAGTGCGGGTATAAAAAATAAGAGTAAGTATGTTCGAAAGGAAAATGCGTTCACAGTATATTGTCCGTCCGTGATCAGTGGTGTGTGCAGACTTTAACATTTGACCACACCCGATGAATCGTAAACATTAACAATAAAAGAGCTCGTGCCCAGTTAAAAAAATAGTTTATGTTTCACTGGTGTATTCAATTCGTTAAAATCTTTACAGAGCACTGAGTACAGACTGACGATACTAGTAAGAGATTTTTAAACTTTCGAATATTTCTTCTCTGATTTTTCTGTATCAAAGTTTTAATATTTTTATTTGATACACAACAAAATTGCCACATTACCAAAGTATTTTAAAAGAATAAAAGTCGAAAAAGTATGATGTTTCAAAGTAGGAAGAAAGGAAACAAGTTTATAGGTCAAAAATTTTCAACTTATAGAGATTCGCAGTAAATAACACGCGACATGAAAAATCAACCCCCACTCCTAAAATCTTCCCTGGTATTTCTATAGTTTCTGTAATATTCCCTCATCCCATCATTTATTTCAAAGGTCATTCATTTTACTTTAAAATGAAAACAATTAAATACCTGATTTCAGCCAATGGCGTAACGCCTACCCATTCAGTATTCTGTTTAATGTTCCATAACAAACAAAGCCATTTGTGCATCCGGGGATTTGGTGCTCTCATTCCTTTAACGCCATTTTCATGAATGCCAGCATATTTTTCCGGATTCAGCATGCTTGAAATAGGTCAAAAAGATATATGCTGGACCAAATAATAATTATTTGCCGTTGGAAGTATTTTTTTTTTCTATAAATCGGACCAGACTATATCATTCTTAACAAATCTTTGTAAAATTTTACGGTTATAACGAACTCTGATATATTGACTTTACGGATATGTATAGAGATCTGATTTTGAGTCTCGTTGAGGTAAGGTGAAATATAATAAGATTTACATCTTTCATAACGAACTTTCAGAGATTATAAAAAATGATAAATTGAACTTTCTTTATTTCCTTTTAGCATTTGTATATAAAATTCAATTCATAAGAAAACCTTAGTTATCGAAGTTATGTTTTGTAATATATGTAATATTTGCTTCACTAACATAGTTGGTAGTAATACCTGAAGTTAACCATGAAAAGTGCGAATTCGCTATAATGGTTATACGAATTAGTTATAAGGATATAACGAATTACGGATATAGCGAATTAAATTCATAGGTTCAACGAGCTATACTGTAATAACACATTTCAACAGCAAAATAAATTTCTCAAAAATGCTGTGCATATTGCATTAATAACAAAAAGTATAATATACACTAAATTAATTAAAATCAGGGCTCGATATCATTGACAGCTGCTTCTTCAAAAAACATGGAACCCGTTAATTTACCTACTTCGTCATTGGTCATTCTCAAAATCATTTTGTTAAAACAGATTCGGATTGCACACATAAGTACTCTGAAGTTGACATCAAGAAAAGGCTTGAGTTTTTGATTGACAATATGTATATGTGGTTTTTGGATACCAGGTATTCCAAACAATCTACTGGTATTCCTATGGGTACAAATTGCTATCCGTTATTAGCAGACATATTTTTATGTTCATATGAAGCAGAATTTATCGAATTCTTATGTGTGAAAAAAAAGAAAACACTTCCTGTGGCCTTCAACTCGACATTTAGATAAATCGACGACGTATTGTCAATTACTAATGTTAATTTCCATTCCTACGTCGATACGATATATCCTGGTGAGCTTTAGATAAGATACCACAGAGTCTGACACATCTGTTTCATACTTGGATATTTAACTTGAAAAAGACACTAACATGACTAATGATAATCTAACAACCAAACTATATGATAAACGTGATGACTTTAACTTTTCTATCGTCAAATTCCCTCACTTATATGAAGCTATAAAACCTTCATCACCTGCATACGGAGTTAATATTTATTATAAACCTGATGTGTATCACCCAATTTTACTGTTGAATGTACGCTATCACGTGACGTCGTGATCCGATTTTCCGGATCACCAACATGTTGTTTTCTGAATCCATATCACCACTCTCTGAAACTGATGACGTAGTACGCAGAAATATGACGTTATTTTTCTTGCGCGTTAAAAAGTCCCTTGTTATTATGCTATGTTTAATGGATTAATATTATCCAATTTATCTCTAAAGGTTTATTTTAATACTTTCAGCCAGTTGTAAGGGGGTATATAATAAATTTATCATTAATACAGTATCGAATCATCTGAGATATATATATTATTATAACAGTAACTTGATCCGAAGAGCCGTATCACTTCTCGTTGACAGCATCATCGGATATCTCGACGCTTCGCGTCTCGGATGATCCGCGCCTGAAGGTCCACTGTATATATAATAATATATATATCTCAGATGATTCGATACGCAAAAGCATGTTTTACGTACGAACAATTTTTAAAACGAGGTAAATTATTGACAAGCAAGTTGATGAAAAAGAGTATCAGCAGTCTCGTTCAAAGTCATCATTTCCTAAGTTCTATGGTCGATGCAATGACCTTGTCAGCAAATACAATTTTTCATTGAGTCAAATGCTGACGACGTTTTTCATACCAATTGTTAGTCCATTATTTATACACTGAATTGACGACAGATTTTTTTTCCTTATTTCATGATCATGACAGTGAGCACACGGAGGATGTGACCGGTCGGCAGGGGATGCTCAGTTCTTTATGGTACCTGATCCCACCTCTGATGTTTCGGGGGTCCGTGTTTGCTCTGCTCTTATTTTGTATTGTTTTATGGACTTTGAGATTGAATACTGTTCGCTATCTCCATATCCTTCTTCATATACGAAGGCCATTCAAAAATTAAGCGGACTCTGCTATTATTTACTTTTACAGACGTCATATACTTATGAAATTTCACAGAAATATGTATCTGAAAGATTCCCATAAATTTTGGGCAAATTTCTGTATTTAAAAAAAAAAGATCTACTAAAATTATCTGTATGACTGTTCATATCGTTAATAGAGAGGTACGGAGCACGACAAAAACTTTGAAGCAAAAGAATGCAGAATCAAAAATTTAACTCATTATTTTTTTAATGTATCTTTAAATTGTTCTATTATTATGTATTGAGATTTCTTACGTGATATTTGAAGTACTAAGCGGAATATAGTGATTCTTCTCTTATGTGATTCTCGTAAAACAACTGTGAAAAGGAAGTCACCTGAATTGACGGCGCACAACACTTTTGTTAAATTATGTGTAATGCTCGAGATATCGCCAACATAGATCCAAAATATGCATAATAAAACATGTACGAGGGGCACTTCAAAAATTCTGAGAACTGTTGAATACAAAATTAACCGTTTTACGGAAATTATTCAGTTTGATATCATTGGAAAGACCAGAAAATATACACAGATTGTGATGTCACTTTTAAATTTTTATGACGTAATAACTCGAAAATGACGTCAGAATAGAGAATGTTTAGAATACTGACCACAAAAATGACGTAACAAAAAACACAATTTGATCAAATTAAAAACTTAAAGGCAACATTTTCTCATTACAAGGCCGCAAACTAACTACCAAATGCC
>NW_026918003.1:0-14037 GCF_032062105.1 Saccostrea cuccullata | reverse complement strand
CTTTGGGGGAAAAACTTTCAAATAATATTTTAAACAGTTTTCCTTATAACAAAAAAAGGAAGATTATGTAAATACTTTTGGTCATAAGTTAGTGTTGAGCAAACTGCAATAAAAAGACATTAAACCTGATATTGTGCTGAATTTCAGTGCCATCATTGATTCTGGACACATCAAGTTCCGGGGAGAGGCCTACCACCCTTATCACTTTAACTGCAGCTCTTGTGGGTAAGTCCCGAATATAATATTGTCATAGCTGCAGAACTGGATCTCTCCGAAAAAATATATATTGACAGACCGGAGTTCTTGAATTTTGCAGAAAAAAAAGTGTGTTTGAGTCTTTGAGAACCTTCAACAAAAAAATAAAATCTGAGCACGCCCCTCAATCCAAAAAAGAAAATAATGTTTTAATCTACATGAACAGTTCTTTCATGATATATTTACACATTTTGGGTCTAAGGTTGTGCTGTATACCAAATAGTGAAAATATCATATTTGGCAATTTTTGAAGAAAGAAATATTCAGGATATGTGTCAGATCTCCTTAGCCGAGGGTTTCCTATCCGAAAATAGACCACAACCCTTGGCAGATTTGGCTGAAATTTTAGAACTCGCGCAACGAATTTGATTTGGCTCCTTAAGTCCCAGTCTACACAAGGTTTTTACCAATGGACGATTTTCGGCTGAATTAAAGTTTGTTTGTGTTGTATGCAAAAGAAGAATATTATTTACAAGGGATGAAAGTTAGGACGTGATCTATGCTAAAAAAACAAGGGAGTAATTAATTTGATTTTTTTTCTTTTGATTACATATGTTTTCAAGAATTATTGAAAGGACCACATAAGTCCGTGTTCTGCCAATCAAATGTCACGGCTCATTGATAATAATTGATACGGCAACATGTAGAAAGTGTTGTCAAACTCGAGACAAAAAATGGCGAAGAACGATATTTTCTACCACTTTTGAGTTGTGCCAACAGCTGTATGAGGTTGTTGGGTGGTTATATTCCACATCAAATTGCATGTAGGTCGCCATATTGTTTCAAACGTCATATTGATTTACATATGTTACAGCTATTTTCATTGGACAAATATTCAAGAACTTCAAGGGACTTAACTCAATTATGGTGATAGGTGGCGCAATTAAAGTTCCCGTTTGATAAGACATAATCTGCCAAGGGTTGTAGATTAGGCGAGCGAAGATGGATATGTGTATAATGATGCAATTCATGACATCATAATGCATTGATAAGCACAAAAAATCCCTAAGTGGCTCTTGGTCGAAGTGGCTCATTACAAGTACTTTTTACATTGTGAGCATTGAACTTGTTTATTTGAAACAAGACATCTCTACAAGAGAAATGTATTGTTTTTATTTTAAAAAAACTCAATTTTATTTATGGCTGTGCCATTAGAAGGATTGTATTGTTTATCTCCCTTTGTTTACAGTTCAGAGCTAAATGCAGATGCCAGAGAGAAGTCGGGAGAACTTTATTGTCTACGCTGTCACGATAAAATGGGAATCCCTATCTGTGGGGCATGCAGGTTAGTCTCAGTAATCTAGAATGAAAATGAGATTCTGTTGGTTTAGATGCATTTAAGTTCAGATTTAATTACAGTTCAAACTGTTTATTGAGAATCTGAAATATTTTCTTTGGGGTGACATTTTCATTATGCAAGCAAAAATTGCTTGAGTTTCATTAAAAGTAGATAAGAATTTATTCCTTTGTGTTTTTTAGACGTCCTATTGAAGAGAGAGTTGTACATGCGTTGGGGAAGGCTTGGCATGTAGAGGTAGGAATTTTTAAAATGATTTCAATGAAAATTATTTGAAAAAAATTAATTTCCTCCTTCAAAACAATCCAGATATTTAAAACTTCAATAAACAAAGTTAAAATTGTTGCCAAAATCACCCAGTTTATTGAGCTTTTGCTTAAGAATTGGAAGCATAATTTTTATGCCCCGCCATGAAAATGGCTGGGGCATATAGTGTTTGTCATGTCCATCTTCTGTCCTTCCGTCTGTCTTTCCCTCACACTGCGTTTACTCAGTTCAAAGCTGAGTTTCAAAGTAACTATCCAAGATATTTTCATCAAACTTCATAGTGTGATAGATATTGATGAGAGCTATGCAGTAGCTATGTAACTGCATCAACATTTTTGACCATGACCTTTCCTTTGACCTTGACCTCACTTTTCTTAAATGAGTGTTTAGCTCAGTTTTAAAGATACCATTCAAGATATTTTTAGCTCTTCTGAGCCAAAGGCTCAAAGAGCTAATGCTATGGCCATTTGTGCGTCGTGGGGTGTGCGGTGTGCGGTGTGCGTTAACTTTTTAGAATATGGGCCATAACTCAAGAACCCCTTGGCCAATCCGTGTCAAATTTGTCACAGGGTATCCTTGGCCCAAGGGCTACCATTTATACTAAAATAAGGGTTGGGACCCTGAAACAAGGGGAGATAATCAGGAAAACAAAACCAAAAGTACTGGTTGCTAAAAAATCTTCTTCTCCAGAACCACCAGGCTGATTTTCACCAAATTTACATACAAGGATCAGGATATGTTGAAGATTAAAAATTGTTCAAGGCATGACCCTGGGGCAAAGGGCGTGGTCTCAAGGTCACTTTAAAGTTGACCTAAATTTACAATTAATAAAAATGTTCATATTTTGCTTACTATAAGGACTAGGATCATCAAATCTTGTAAGTTGATGCATCTTAGGACTTCACATCATGTTAACTCAAAAGTAGGTCACGGTGACCTACTTTTTAAATTTTGCGGGCATTTGTTTTCAAATTGATTTAAAGGCATATTTTGGATACTTTAAGGCCTATGATCATCAAACTTAGTCAGTTGATGCATCTTGGGTCCTTGAACAACGTCAACTTAAAAGTAGGTCACCGTGACCTACTTTTTGAACTTTATGACTTATCCTTTTTAAAACATTTAATCCCATTATTTCAGGTACTGAAAGGGTTAGAATCATCAAATCTTGTAAGTTGCTGCATCATGGGACCTTAAAACATATTTAAGAAAAAGTAGGTCACTGTGACCTACTTTTAGAATTTTGCAGGCATTTGTTTTCAAATTGTTTAAATGGCATATTTTGATTACCTTCAAACCTATGATCATCAAACTTGGTCAGGAGATGCATATTGGGACTTTAAAATTTCGACCAAAATGTACGTCACGGTGACCTACTTTTGACATTTTATGGCTATATTTAAGTATCTTAGGTATTTATTGGCTTAGAATCATCAAACTTTGTGAGTTGATGCATCTTGGGTTTTTAGCTCTACTGGTCAGAGACCAGAAGAGCTTATGCGATAGTAATGCGTCCGGCGTCCGTCCGTCTGTCTGTCTGTCTGTCTGTCTGTCCGTCTGTCTGTCCATCTGTCTGTAAACAATTTTTCAAAACGCTACTCCTCCTACAATTTTAGTCTGATTTCAATATAACTTGGCACACAAGTAGACTACACTAAGATACATAGAATAGTGCATGGGTTTTTAATTTCAATGAACGGTGTTGCCATGGTTACTAAAAATATAATTTTCTGTGAAATTCCTTTAAAACGCTACTCCTTCCACAGTTTTGGTCTGATTTCAGTATACTTTGGCACACAAGTAGACTACACTAAGATACATAGAATAGTGCATCGGTTTTTGATTTCGATGAACGGTGTTGCCATGGTTACTAAAAATAGAATTTTCTGTGAAATTCTTTAAAACGCTACTCCTTCCACAGTTTTGGTCTGATTTCAATATAACTTGGCACACAAGTAGACTACACTAAGATACATAGAATAGTGCATCGGTTTTTGATTTCGATGAACGGTGTTGCCATGGTTACTAAAAATAGAATTTTCTGTGAAATTCCTTTAAAACGCTACTCCTTCCACAGTTTTGGTCTGATTTCAATATAACTTGGCACACAAGTAGACTACACTAAGATACATAGAATAGTGCATCGGTTTTTGATTTCGATGAACGGTGTTGCCATGGTTACTAAAAATAGAATTTTCTGTGAAATTCCTTTAAAACGCTACTCCTTCTGCAGTTTTGGTCTGATTTCAATATAACTTGGCACACAAGTAGGCTACACTAAGATACATAGAATAGTGCATCGGTTTTTAATTTAGATGAACGGTGTTGCCATGGTTACTATAAATAGAATTTTCTGTGAAATTCCTTAAAAACGCTACTCCTTCTACAGTTCTAGTTTGATTTCAATATAACTTGGCACACAAGTAGACTACACTAAGATACATAGAATAGTGCATCGGTTTTTAATTTCGATGAACGATGTTGCCATGGTTACTAAAAATAGAATTTTCTGTGAAATTCCTTAAAAACGCTACTTCTTCTACAGTTTTGGTCTGATTTCAATATAACTTGGCACACAAGTAGACTACACTAAGATACATAGAATAGTGCATCGGTTTTTAATTTCGATGAACGATGTTGCCATGGTTACTAAAAATAGAATTTTCTGTGAAATTCTTTAAAAACGCTACTCCTTCTACAGTTTTGGTCTGATTTCAGTATAACTTGGCACACAAGTAGACTACCCTAAGATACATAGAATAGTGCAACGGTTTCTGATTTCGATGAACGATGTTGCCATGGTTACTAAAAATAGAATTTTCTGTGAAATTCCTTTAAAACGCTACTCCTTCCACAGTTTTGGTCTGATTTCAATATAACTTGGCACACAAGTAGACTACACTAAGATACATAGAATAGTGCATCGGTTTTTGATTTCGATGAACGGTGTTGCCATGGTTACTAAAAATAGAATTTTCTGTGAAATTCCTTTAAAACGCTACTCCTTCTGCAGTTTTGGTCTGATTTCAATATAACTTGGCACACAAGTAGGCTACACTAAGATACATAGAATAGTGCATCGGTTTTTAATTTAGATGAACGGTGTTGCCATGGTTACTATAAATAGAATTTTCTGTGAAATTCCTTAAAAACGCTACTCCTTCTACAGTCCTAGTTTGATTTCAATATAACTTGGCACACAAGTAGACTACACTAAGATACATAAAATAGTGCATCGGTTTTTAATTTCGATGAACGATGTTGCCATGGTTACTAAAAATAGAATTTTCTGTGAAATTCCTTAAAAACGCTACTTCTTCTACAGTTTTGGTCTGATTTCAATATAACTTGGCACACAAGTAGACTACACTAAGATACATAGAATAGTGCATCGGTTTTTAATTTCGATGAACGATGTTGCCATGGTTACTAAAAATAGAATTTTCTGTGAAATTCTTTAAAAACGCTACTCCTTCTACAGTTTTGGTCTGATTTCAGTATAACTTGGCACACAAGTAGACTACCCTAAGATACATAGAATAGTGCATCGGTTTCTGATTTCGATGAACGGTGTTACCATGGTTACTAAAAATAGAATTTTCTGTGAAATTCCTTAAAAACGCTACTCCTTCTACAGTTCTAGTTTGATTTCAAAATAAGTTGGCACACAAGTAGACTACACAAAGATACATAAAATAGTGCAATGGTTTTTGATAAGTACATACCAGTAGAGCTACAGTCTCGACAGAGACTTCTGGTTGGAGAATGTCGACCAAAAAGTAGGTCACGGTGACCTACTTTTGACATTTTATGGCTATATTTATGTATCTCCAGTACTTATTGGCTTAGAATCATCAAACTTTGTCAGTTGATGCATCTTGGGTTTTCAGAGAATGTCGACCAAAAAGTAGGTCACGGTGACCTACTTTTGACATTTTATGGCTATATTTATGTATCTCTAGTACTTATTGGTTTAGAATCATCATACTTTGTCAGTTGACGTCTCTTTAGTTTTCGGAGAATTTCAACCAAAAAGTAGGTCATGGTGACCTACTTTTGAATATCTCAGGTATTTATTGGCTTAGAATTATCAAACTTGGTCAGCAGATGCATCTTGGGACTCTAAAAAATGTCAACCAAAATGTAGGTCACAATGACCTACTTTCGACATTTTATAGCTATATTTAAGTATTCTCTGGTACTTATTGGCTTAGAATCATCAAACTTTGTCAGTTGATGCATCTTGGTTTTTTTTCGGAGAATGTTGACCAAAAAGTAGGTCACGGTGACCTACTTTTTGACATTTTATGGCTATATTTATGTATCTCTAGTACTTATCGATTTAGAATCATCATACTTTGTCAGTTGATGCATCTTTGGTTTTCGGAGAATGTTGACCTAAGAGTAGGTCATGGTGACCTACTTTTGAATATCTCAGGTATTTATTGGCTTAGAATTATCAAACTTGGTCAGCAGATGCATCTTGGGACTCTAAAAAATGTCAACCAAAATGTAGGTCACAATGACCTACTTTCGACATTTTATGGCTATATTTAAGTATCCCTGGTACTTATTGATTAAGAATCATCATACTTTGTCAGTTGATGCATCTTGAGTTTTCTGAGAATGTTGACTAAAGAGTAGGTCACAGTGACCTACTTTTGAATATCTCAGATATTTATTGGCTTAGAATTATCAAACTTAGTCAGCAGATGCATCTTGGGACTCTGAAAAATGTTGACTAAAATGTAGGTCACGATGACCTACTTTCGACATTATGGCTATATTTAAAGTATTTTAGGTATTTATTGGCTTAGAATAATCATACTTTGTCACTTGATGCATTTTGTGATTTCCAAGAATGTAGACCAAAAAGTAGTTCTAATTGGCTAAGAATCATCAAACTTTGTCAGGTGATGCAACTTTGGGTTTTTAATAGGATACTTAGGGTTAGAGGCTTCAAATACAAGTGATAGGTTGTACAATTTATCAGAAGAGCGATTCAAGGCCCTTGGGCCTCTTGTTATCAAACTTCATCTGTTGATACATACTGATGAGAGCTATTCAACTGCATCAACATTTGACCTTGACCTTTCCTTTGACCTTGACCTCACTTTTATCAAATTGTGATTAAGTCAGTTTTGAAGAAACCATGCATATTTTTTTCAACTTCATAGGCTGATACATACTGATGAGAGTTTTTCAACTGCATCAACATTATTTTTACCTTGGCCTTACCTTTGATCTTGACCTCACTTTTCTTAAATTAGTGTTAAATTTCATATGCTGATATACTGATGTTAGCAATTCAACTGCATCACCATTCAAGATATTCTGAAATTTCATACACAATTTCGAATTTTCATGTTGCATTACTGATATACCCTCAACGGGGCATTCATGTCCTATGGACATATTTCTAGTTAAAGTGGAAAATTTTAATATATTAACATTTTCCCTCGGTAGATAAAGTACTAAATAAAAAGTTTCTTGATTTCAGCATTTTGTGTGTGCTAAATGTGAACGTCCATTTTTTGGAACTCGTCACTATGAAAAGAAGGGACTGGCCTACTGTGAAACTCATTACCATCAGGTTTGTTAAACTTTGATTCTTATTACTAATTTTCATCTCTGATCATCCTCAAAACTATAGGAATCATTATAGTAGGTACTTAGTCCTGATACTGAGTAATCATTTGATAAGTCAGATTCGCTGTACAGAACTGATTGATGATATTTAATTTACTTGATTGAGTGTTACCTGATGATTTCTGGAATGAAGTATTGAGGGAAACTGGTATCCTTTTTCAGATGTTTCTGCAATTTTTATTGACAGCTTTTAAAGTTTTTTTTCCATCTATTATTGTTACAGATGTTCAGTGTATGTAAAATGTGCACCTCACAAAGGAAAATATAACAAATTTTATTATCACTTTTTTTCATTGTTTTGGAAAAATTATCATGTACTCAGATACACTAACAAAATATATATCAAGCTACATTATCATTAGCTTTCAAAATAGATACAGCTAGAATGTACACAGTTAAGATTCATGTACTTGTACAAAAGAGCAGTACATACCAGCTTATTTATTAGAATAAAGTATTCCAGATTTTTTTTATGCAATTCAGTTGAAAATGTATAGATTTTTGATCTGTATTTATTAATAAGATGTGAAAGAGAATATGAAATATTTTGGTGCCATGAGAATTTGCTCTATGATGTGTATTTTTTTTTCCTTTCAGCTGTTTGGAAATATTTGCTTTGTTTGCAACAATGTAGTCACAGGAGATGGTAAGTACAGACACAAGGGAAATAACTTCATCCTCCCCCTCTCTGGATTATAATTATGTTGTAAATCTGTACAGCTTATAGGACAGCAAAATAAATTTAAATTACTCTATTTACATGTTGCATTTTTTTCAGTGTTTTTCTTCTGACTATACTAATACCTATTTTTTTTTTATTTAAAATTTTATTGATAAGGTTCTCTTATGTTTTCCTTGATACAATTTTTACATTCAGTATGATGAATTCTGATACATTTTACAGTGTTTGGTGCCTTTAACAAGTCCTGGTGTGTAGGCCATTTTGCATGTTCTATCTGCGACAGGAAAATGAGTCACAAGTGAGTACATGTTATCTCAATCATCTGTCTATAGTTTACATGGTAGAATCTGAAGCCAACATGGTGCAATGGGCCAGTTGCCTATATCTGGTAATCAGACAGTAAAAGAAAGGAAGGAAAGTCAGTAACATTCATCATCTTTACTATTATGAGTATGCAAAACTTGCTTCCAATATAATAAAACAATCCTGTTTTTGTATTTAACATTTAAACTTTGTTTGAAAATTTTTAAAAATTAATACAGGACTTCAAAAAAATTAAATTATTTGCACTTGATGGTGTTGCATGGCATTCAGCATGTTCGACATTTAAATAAATATCATAACAACCTTTTGAACTTCCAATCTTTGTTCATGTTGTTTTGAATGCCAAAGTTTACCATACATTTACATGTAGCTATGTGTAAAATGTTAGTGTTGCCATGGTTACTAAAAATAGAAATTTCTCTGATATTCCTTGAGAACTTTTTTGGTACAATTTTAATCTGATTTCACTACAGTACTACTTAAAATAGAAATTTCTGTTCTAATCCTTCAAAGCATTACTCCTCCTACAGTTTTGGTCCAGATACAATATTACTTGGCACACAAGTAGTGTACATTTAGATTCATAATTTAGTGCATGGGTTTTGAATTTGATGAACAATGTTGCCATTGTTACGTAAAATGTAACTTTTTGATTTATTGCTTCAAAATATTACTTCTCTAACAGTTTTAATCATTATCTGATTTCAATTAATCTTGCAACAAAGCAACTAAACCATGGACCATTCTTTTTATTGCTGTTGCATAGTTTTAAGTGCAAATGCTACTTTTCTTTTCCCCTGTTAAAAATACAAACAAGTAGTGCTCAATCTCATCAAAGACTTCAGCTTGATTTTAAAATAATACACAGGAAAAATGAAAAAAAAATATTTTGAAAGGTTTGTAAAACAAGTACATTGACATCTGACATTGAAAGTTCATTTTTTTTAAAAATTGCTTTTATTAACTCAAAGATAAAAAATTTCTGGGATTTTCTTTCTGTAAGGTTTCTTTCCTTTTTTTGTAGAACCAAGTTCTTTGAATTTGATCTGAAGCCCGTGTGCCGTGTATGTCATGAAAAGTTTCCTGGGGAACTTAAGAAGCGACTGAAGAAATACCACGAAGAGGTCTCCAAGAAGCAGATCATGGCCAATAGCTAGATATTTATTTAATTAATTGTGGAATAAAAGTCAGCATTATCAGAGAATGACTAGAAAAACAGAGTAAAGCAGAGAGGAGGAAGTATAAACGGGAGATGTTAAAGGAGAGATGTGTAGATTAATGAAAAAAGAAAGCAGACTTTTTCTTTTCTTAATTTTGAATTCGACCTATTTCTGTCAAAATTTTTTATCAAATATTTTTTTCTAGTATAAAGGGAAACAAGATTACTTGTAATGTACCTGTAGAACTAAGTAAAACAACAATGTTTTGTCCATTTGATTTCAAGTTGACGTTAAATTTAAAGATATGCTGGAAGAACTTTTTAAAGATGAAATATGTTTGACTGCTGTTTTTATACTCATTTTTGCTTTTTCATTTATAGCAATAATTAAACTGAATGAAAAATATTTAGCTTATTAGAAACTTTGAAAAAACCATTGTAATAGGAAAACAGTGAACAGGAAAAGTGCCATTAGAGTCTCTGAAATTAGCTGTTTTAAACATTTATAGTGTGAGTATACTTTTTTGAATGTTGCACAATAAACATGTAAATTCATTATTAGGAAAAAGTTTTTCAGAAAAACACCTATTGGACAGGAAATTCACAGATAGATATAATTTGTTAAAATTTTTTGTGGAATTGTTTCATATAAATACAGCTGCTGTAAATCAAAGAAAGTTAAATGGTCAGTCTTTTAACTCTGTGGTAGATTTCCTGTTACATGGTTTGGCTGGTTTTTGCATGACTTAGTGGCTTACAGGGTTTAGTTTGTGCATTGTTATGTTAATGTATACCACAATTCATTACGGTGATGTTTTTTTATTTTTATTTTCTCGGTAAATTGTTTTGTTGACAACAAAATGACTCAGTGGATTAAAGAAACATTTTACTGGAATACAATGAAATACTGTAGATTTCTAAATATATGCGTGGAATTAATTATCGCTTAATTTCGCAAGAAGGACCACACGCCAAATAAAATTACTCGCCTTTATTTTTATCATGCTGAAATCTCTAAAAAATATCTTGATCAATCGACCATTCGCGAATTATTATTCTCGCTGTTTGACGTTGAATAGCCTATTCGCAATAATAAGTACTCGCAAATAATAAGGAATCTACAGTAGGAAATATAGTAAATTAGAAATCTTTCCTTGTAGTTGTTACTGAGATCAAGTTTGATATCTTATGATCTGCTTTGACAATCTTCAGTTGTTAATGATATCTAAAGATTAATTTAAAATATATTTTCATGTAAGGAAATCTGGAATATAAAGGTGTTGATCTCTTTTAATATTAAATTTTGTCATGTGCTTTACATAGACCATTTTTTGCAATAGTTTTATGAATTTGATTCTGAGTTAATGATACCATTATTTGTGCTTCCATGTTAAAAAGATTTGTCATTGCTTTTTCAAAAAGAACTCCAAATTGCATTTTGTATTTAAATATTATTAGATTTTGAGCTTATTACAAAGAGAGACAACTCTGTCACATTTATACATTTATCATTTTCTCAGAAAACTGCTGGTCTTTAACACCTGTTTATTTAGTTTGCTTAACTGTTTACTTTTAGATGTATTTTTATTGCCATAATAATAGCTTCTATGCATGATTAATGTCTGTGATTGTGTAAATAGTGATTTATAATGTTTGTGTATATATGTGTATGAATGTCTATTTATGAAATATACTTGATAGACTTGTTTCCAGAATTTGTTGTTTATAAAAAAAGAATCAAAGATATAGAAATAACATGCAGGTGAATTTACCTTTTTAGCTCTCCTGGGCCAAAGGCTCAAAGATGTTCTGTAATGCTATGGCCATTAGTGCAGTGTCAACTTTTTGGAATGTGGGCCTTATCTGGGAACCCTTTAGCCAAGTTTTTAAAAATTTCTTACAGTATCCTTGGCTCAATGTACACATAGCTACAGATCTGTGGCTTCTTGGTCTAAAAACATTTGGATGGATGATCAGAGAGCTAGAGAGCTTACCATTAAAAACATGTTTATTTACTTCACATAAAAAATCCCTGTATCATAGGACTTCCGGTGCCTGAGAATTGAGAATATGAAAATTTTTACGTGTTCTGCTATTTTGGGTGGCAAGACAACTCTGTCCAGCATACTTCATACAGTTTTTAGCTCACCTCAACGAAGTTGGGGGGAGCTTATGTGATACCCTCGGCGTCGGCGTCGGCGTCCCGGGTTAAGGTTAAGTTTTTTGGAGCAGTTTTCTTTTTAAGTACTTCTATGTCCTATATTGATTAGACATGCATGGAAGATGTTGCTAGTGTGTTTCATTGTACCAGTCAAAGTTTCAGATGCTGCAATTTCAGCAAAGGAATGACCAGGTTTATGTTTTTGGTGCAGGTTAACATTTTTGGTGCAGTTTTTAGTGTAGGTCTCATTTCCGAGTAACTATAAGCCCTATGTTGACCAAACTTACATGGATGATACATCTTAGGATGCATACTACCAGCCTTGCTTCGGATGCTGAATCTGACCTACATTTTCCGGTTGAGTGAACAGGTTAAAGTTTTTGGTGAAGGTTTCATTTCGAAGATACTTTGAGCCCTATAATGACCAAACTTGCATGGATGGTACATCTTAGGATGTATTCTACTAGACTTGCTTCGGATGCTGAATCTGACCTACATTTTCCGGTTGAGTGAACAGGTTAAAGTTTTTTGTGCAGGTTTCATTTCCAAGTTACTATGAGACATATAATGACCAAACTTACATGGATGATACATCTTAGGATGCATACTACCAGCCTTGCTTCGGATGCTGAATCTGACCTACATTTTCCGGTTGAGTGAACAGGTTAAAGTTTTTGGTGAAGGTTTCATTTCGAAGATATTTTGAGCCCTATAATGACCAAACTTGCATGGATGGTACATCTTAGGATGTATTCTACTAGACTTGCTTCAGATGCTGAATCTGACCTACATTTTCCGGTTGAGTGAACAGGTTAAAGTTTTTGGTGCAGGTTTCATTTCCAAGTTACTATGAGACATATAATGACCAAACTTGCATGGATGATACATCTTAGGATGCATACTACCAGCCTTGCTTCGGATGCTGAATCTGACCTACATTTTCCGGTTGAGTGAACAGGTTAAAGTTTTTGGTGAAGGTATCATTTCGAAGATACTTTGAGCCCTATAATGACCAAACTTGCATGGATGGTACATCTTAGGATGTATTCTACTAGACTTGCTTCGGATGCTGAATCTGACCTACATTTTCTGGTTGAGTGAACAGGTTAAAGTTTTTGGTGCAGGTTTCATTTCCAAGTTACTATGAGACATATAATGACCAAACTTACATGGATGATACATCTTAGGATGCATACTACCAGCCTTGCTTCAGCTGCTGAATCTGACCTACATTTTCCGGTTGAGTGAACAGGTTAAAGTTTTTGGTGAAGGTTTCATTTTCAAGGTACAGTGTACTATGAACCCTATAATGACTAAATTACATGGATGGTACATCTTAGGATGCATACTACCAGACTTGCTTCGGATGCTGAATCTGACCTACATTTTCTGGATGAGTAAACAGGTTAAAGTTTATGGTGCAGGATTCATTTCCAAGTAACTTTGAGCCCTATAATGACCAAACTTGCATGGATGGTACATCTAAGGGTGCATTCTACTAGGCTGGCTTCGGATGCTGAATCTGACGTACATTTTCTGGATTAGTGAAAAGGTTAATTTTTTTATACAGGTTTCATTTGCAAGTAACTTTAAGCCCTGTGTTGACCAAACTTGCATGGATGATACATCTGAGGATGCACACTAATGGACTTGCTTCAGATGATGAATTCGACATACATTTTCCAGATAATAGACCTCGTAAAAGTTATGGGTGCAAGTCTATCTCCAAGAAACTAAGGCTTATATAAACCAGTTGCACAAATGATGCATCAAGGGATGAAAACTCTCAATCTTTCTTCAGATGCTGGATTTTAATTACATTTTCATGATGAAGAACTGGTTTTTAGTTTTTATATAGGTCTATTCGAAAGTATCAAAATTGCATAAATTTTGCATTTTAGGATGTATACTTTTTGTTGGTTAATTGTGTGACTTAATTTGCCTTACTTAAAGACAACACACGTTGAGGTGAGCTCTGTAATCTCTGATTACCTATGTTTTCTTAGGTTTGCACTGTAAATTATCTGTCAATATTTTAAGCTCACGTGAGCCAAAAGTCGAGGTTGCTTAAAAATTTTACATACATACTCGTACTCGCAATAAGTATGGTGATATTTGTTAAAGGCATCACTCTAGGGAAAAGGAAATGTCTCAAGGACTGTTCAAAGTGGAGATAAAAAGACATCTTGTTACATCTTAATCCTGTGCCCAACTGTCGGAATCTTAATAGTCCATTGATACAT
>NW_026918002.1:0-135877 GCF_032062105.1 Saccostrea cuccullata | reverse complement strand
TTGAGCATACATGAAAAATTAAAAGGTGTTCATTGATATTTATTGAAGAAGACTATGTGCATATTAAATTGAAACATGCACAAATGAATATGAAAGGACATTCTGTAAATGTTTAATATTGTGTATGACCTATACTTGGCAGTAATCTATTTTTCAACAATCGGGCTAGGTTTGATTTCTAGCAAAATTTTTATTGTGTACTTATAAATACGCAGGTCATAAAGTTGGCGATGTTCTTGATATAGCAACAGCAGTTTTCTGTCAAAGGCACAAAAAATCTAATGTTTACAGTATATAAAAATGTTGTATGTTACTTGTAAAGGTAACAATTTGATAGATCTCTATCACAAGGAACATGGATCTGAATAAAGTTAAATAGTTGATCATTTTTCATCTTGAATAAAGGACATTTTGTTTGATACAATGAAATCAAGAGAGATTTACATTGCATGACGCAAATTAAACTAGCTGTTATTGGTACAACTAGTAGTTCAAAACATTCATTTAGTCTTTTTTTTATTCCCTTCATTTTCAATAACTGGAATTTTGCTGTGAAACGTTTATAGTGAAATGATTACTATGTGGTGGTTTTTAGCTCACCTGACACGGAAGCCCGAGTGAGCTTTTCTGATCAAAGATTGTCTGGCAATCGGTCTTTTGTCTGGGGTGTGTAAAGTTTGATATATTTTATTTCTTTGAAAGACCAACTGGCCCAATTTCAATTAAGGGGATTTAACTTTGTTCATAGGAAGTGTCTCGCCCTCTTGAAGTGGGGGGTAATTAAGAATTTTGGTGGCATTATTCAAAAATCTTCTGAAGAACCACTGAAGAAAAGATGACATTTACGTGAAATTTAGCTTCATTACATACCCTATATTCAATAATTCCTGGGGGAAGGATGGGCCACAAGTGGAGCAAAGTATGCATAGAAAAATATTTGAAATGTCTGTAAAATTCTCTCAACTCAGAACAGGCAAAGCCATGATTAGTCAAACTATTAAAGAATTATCCTCAGGTAATGTGAGTGGGCATGAAAATAGATATTAACCCCCCCCCCCCCCACCCTCCCCTCTTTCCCCTAAGTCTTAAATAGTCCCCAAAAAAATGAAATGTCCCTTTTCTTTTAAAGAAAAAGATTGAGTTTCAATACACTTATTCATTTAGGCAAATAGAAAATCCCCCAAAATCATGGAAGAGGCAAACAGAATCAATCCGAATTTCCTCTGGTCAAAATTTGAGAAAAATGGGTCAGAGGAAATTCAAGTTAAAATATCTTTAAAAGTAACTCATATTGATATACAATTTTTTACACCATTTGAAAGCACTTCATCTAAGTAACAAATATATAGAAAAAAAAATACTTGTTAATTATTTCTAATTTATTTTCCAAGCTCATTTTATAAGCCCTGTGAAAGGAAAAAAAGGCATTTTTTTGTATGAGGGTGTGTGCTTTTTGATAAGAATTAAATTTTATCTTCTATCAATTATCATTATTATTTTATCAATATTTATATTCTCTATGACTACTTTTAAAAGATAGCAAAAGGTTGGAATGATTTGAAAACATTTCTTAGTTTAAAATAAATATTAAATATGTTGGACACAAATTTGGTCTTTTTCTTTACTAAAATGAGAGAATTACCTCCCTTTGTCAGGAACGCCTATAGCTTGAAAATTAAATCATATTCATATGTATTTTTCTGGCTTAAAATAATTTATTATGTTTACTCTTACAATTAAAAAAGAAAAAAATCATTTTCAATTATTTTTAATGTCAGAAGCCAAACACCTTAAGGGACTTCAAGTATTTCTTGAAAAGATACGAAAGTTATGTCATAAAATATATTTTTAAGGTATAGTGGGTCATTGCTCCATAATTTTGGAAACCAAAATATATATGTTTTTATGCAACCTTTGAGGACTAACTTTCAAAAAATTGGAGAAAAGACCCACTCATATCGAAAAATAGTGTTATAGTGTGAAAAAATGACTCGTTTTGTCCTCTTTCGTGTGTGTATAATATTTCATAGGCAAATAACCTCGATCTTCGTGAGATTAGTGCAAGTTGTAGAGATTTTACATAAAGTATACTTTAATGTTAGATGAACTATTTAGGAAAATTTTGATAACATTGAGATTTATTTTTTCACCTTCATGTTTGTTGCGCTATGGGCTTATCTCTCATCATGTTCACCCATCTCCTTTGCGTCTCGCTAAAATTTCCACTTATACGGGGTAATATACAATTAGCTACCCCCTTTGAGGTCAACATTGTTAGATATATTTATAATGTACTTGTTCTATTTGAAGGCACGTAATGCGTATATGTTCATATAATAACATTTTTATTTAGATACATTTATAGTTGAAAAAAAGTTACTGCACAAGAATTGTAAAGTAATAAAAAGCATGTTCAAATTTCAGACATGTAAATTAAATTCAAATATTAAAAAAATATCTAAAGCAATATTTATTTTACTCATTTAACTAAAAGAAACTTTAATGGTTTTTTTTTTTTTGGCTTTTTATGCGAAAATTAAAAGATTGTTTCAATTGTAAGTAAGAATCTTTGGAGTATAAAGAATTCCGTAAATAACTATCCAATAAAACAATTCAAGAAAATTCAAACAAGCTTCATTTAATTTTATTTTTAGCAAAAAAAACCCCAAATTTGTAAGAAAATAGAACACATTTACATTTTCTCACCAATAGATAAAATTGTGATTTTTTTAAAATTTTGTTATAAAAAAATTGAAAAAAATCATGTAAAGTAATACCCAGCTAACACAAAAACATTTTTAAAATGTTTTTAAAACATTTTCAAAATGTTGCGAAAACATTTTTAAAAATGGTTTAATCACGTGATTTTGTATGGTTTTTTAAACGTTTTTAAAACATTTTAGTGAAATATTTCAGCAAAATGTTGTCAGAACATTTTCTTAAAATGTTGCAAAAACATTTTCAATAATGTTTAAATCACGTGAATTTGTATGGTTTTTTAAACGTTTTTAAAACATTTTAGTGAAATATTTCAGCAAATGTTTCCGGAACGTTTTCTTAAAATGTTACAAAAACATTTTTCAACAATGTTTTAATCACGTGATTTTGTATGGTTTTTAAAATGTTTTTAAAACATTTTACAAAATATTTCAACAAATATGTTATCATAACATTGTTTTTAAATGTAACAAAAACATTTTCAAAAATGTTTTATACACGTTTAATTTGTTTGGTTTTTAAAACGTTTTCAAAACATTCAAGTCGAGGTTACAAAAGTATTTCCTGAATTTTTACTTTTTCTCATTGAATAATGATATATTTATATTTTAAAAGAAATAAACACAAATTATATTTAATTTTTGAACCTTTAATACAAACCCATATTCAATATGTTAATCACATTTAAATTCCATATTCTCGGTACAAGTTTTAATTTATTTTCTTTCAAGTCACCGTGTTTTTAAAGGTTGAAAACGGCGTCTAATCCATTCACTGAATTTTTTAAAGAACAGAATCACAGAAATCCTATGTTCACCATGTTCACTATATAGGTAGAACAGAGCGGCGGATCTATAATCACATACACTGAAAAGGCTGATAAGGAATCTGCCCCTCGGAAAGAATAGCCCAATCTGTAAAGATAAGGAAAATTGTGTTTGTATGAGCGTTCTATATCTAATGTATCTTAAGATGATCAATGAAAATATACAAAAAATATTTTAAATAATTATATCAAATTTAATTTCTTTCCTCATTTGCATTGAAAAAAGCAGAAAAATAATTACTTGAAGAGTAATAGTATTTACGTACACCTTTGCCTTCACCAAAGGCGGGTCTTTTGAATGTGGGAATTTGAAAATACGGATGATGCAACCAACACCATGCTGTAAAGAAATTTCATTTTTAAATCAACATATTGTTTAATGATTAACATTTCACAAAGACAACGAATACTTGAATCAAGGATATAATTGCTTTGCCTTAAGAATGAAATATTCAAATCAAATACATGTAACATGATGTATATAACCTTAACGCTTTGTCATTGCTACATACATTTGTACAAAGTTATTGATCATGCACTGGTAGTAAAAAAGCCATTTTTAAATGATCTTTTAAAGTCTATGATAAAGGAATAATTCTTACCATTCAAAGTTAATAAATCCCGAGGTTATTATTGTGGTTTATATGATGCAAAGTCTTCTCATTCAAATCGGCACGGAGTAAGCGCGCACATCTTGTTTACCAGAATTCAAAATTTGGCCTAGATAAGCAGCAAACCACTATACTCTGTAACGCGCTGCCCAGCAGGAGAATTGCATAATAGGTTATCATGACACTGAAACTGACCAGTGTGCCAATCCCTATCTAATGCCTCAGAGTAAAATTCTGGGAGTGGATCACAGATTTGATGAAGAACATTTTTTAAAAAGACATTAAGAGTTTTATTTAATGCTTATGATTTTATACATTTATTTACATTTTAAATTTTTTTGTTTGCCTATCCTTTCATTTATTGATTTTTTTCGAAAATTATGTCTGTTTAATCAATAAGCCAAAACTAGAAATCATTATAAAATACCGGAAAAATCTTTCAATTAAACAATTACTACAATTCCTCATTTTAACACTATTCTTTCTATATATTCTTTTTTTTCTTCATAAACTAAATTTTAGGAAAATCGCAATCATACATTATTTGAATGTTTTAAGAACATTTTGAAAATAACAGCAGCAATGAAAAATGAAGTCTTTAAAAAAAGAAAACACATTCAACTGAATGTTCTAAAATCATTCTCACAACATACTCTTAAAGTTACTAAATGAATTAAATTGTGCCGCAATTACATAAATGTTTCAGAAACATTTTGAAAATGTTTCCAAAAAATGTTACAAAAACTATAATTAAAATGTTTCAATTGTAGTGAAAATAATTATTTCAGTTAATGTTTTAAATAAACATTTTCACTGCCTAGGCCGAAAAATATCCGGAATGTGAATGTTTTTAACTAACAGCGATATTAGCGATATTAAGAATGTTTTAAAAATATTTTTCAAATGTTCCTTACAAATGTTTCAGAAACGTATATGCAATGTTTCCGATTTACAGAAAAAGAATGTTTCATTTCATGTTTTACAACGTTTTTAAAACGTTTTATAAGATCTTTAATATTTGGAAGCTATAAATACCCTTAAATGAATTAAGAATGTTTCAAAAACATTTTGACAATGTTCCTTCCAAATGTTTCAGAAATGTATTTATGCAATGTTTCAGATTTATGGAAAAGGAATGTTTCATTTCATGTTTTTAGAATGTTTTTAAAACGTAATATAAAAATCTTTGATATTTGAAAGCTAAACATACCTTTTGAAACATTTTTAAAACGTTTCAAAAATATTTTAGAAAAATGTTCCAAAAGGATTTAATCATAAGCTTCATGAAAACATTTTTAAAATGTTTTTAAAATGTTATAATGAGAAGAGGAAATGTTTTAAAAACATTTTTAAAATATTTAGCCTGAAATGTTTCGAAAAAACCTTCTTACAACACCAATAAAATGTTTTGAAAATGTTTTGTGCTACCTGGGATAGATATCTTTTATCAATCTTTACATGCTGAAACTATGCTTCAGAAAAAATGCCTTAAAGATGAGTAAAGAAAAAAAAACCCCAAAACCCCCCCAAAAAAACACAAGAGGTCCATGGGCCTTATAGGTCACCTAAGCATCATGCAACAACTTTCTTATGACTGTGTGGTAGAATTGGATTTTACAAAGTTAGTAAATAACGATAACTCTTATTGGTTACGATCGTTTATTGAACGTTCGGAAGCTTTCTAGCTTTATACTGTGACTTTGGGTAACGTCCTTGTCTGGGTTATTCTTAGAATGCAGATTGTGATTGGATAAGAGAGACACACCTTCAGACTGCGGTGTATTTAAAGTCCAGCATTTCACGTTTGGATCAGTTGGCCTGGAAACCTCTCAAAGGTTTGTGCCAGCTCACTTTTTGATAAGATGGGTGGATCCCGGTCTCTGTCTCTGTTTCGTTCAATATAGTTGTCTCGTTCATTCGTTCAATATTGTCCTTTTTGTTTTCCTTATTTTGACGTCCAGTTTATTGTTAATTTCCAGTTCCTTATTTCTATTTTTGGTAAACCGGTTAGGTTAGGCATAGTAGATTTTTCATGCAGGGGTGGGTCACTTTTGGACTTAGCTTTGGGTAGGACGGGCTCTGGACTTTGTACATTTGTTAGGTAAGCTCTATTTTTATTGAGGTTTTTAAGTAAAATGTCGTTAGTACATCAGTTTTCGTTGTAAATATATAAATGTAAATATTTTTGTGCTGTTAAATAAATTCAATTGTTGCCATAATAAATATTTGTTAATTTGCAAACTCTTGTTATTAAAATTCTTGGGTTAGTAAGTCACTTTCGTGACTATTTGAGATACAAAAGGTTTATTGGTTAATAAGTTGGTATAAAACGCGAAGTACTATCATTGATAAAGAAACTATGTGATATATTTAAGAGGTATTTCAAACTGTCATTTTCGTTACACTGGTATCGTGGAATTTCCTAAATTGCATTGATACCATGTAGCGAATTCCGGTTACATTGGTGCCGTGAGTGGTACCTAGGTTTGAGGGTAAAACCAAATCCTGTCACAACTGAATTTGGTTCATGTTTTAAACCAGGGACCATGGCATTCACAATTATGGAAGAGGCATCATCATAACTATACACTTAGCATGCTTAGTTTGGTTACTTAATACCCATAGGTACGGTAGTGGGACAAAAATGCATCTCAACTGAAATGGTTGGAGGAGTTACCTCCCGTTACTTGTTTATATTATAATAGATAATCAATGTAAATATTGTAATTAATTGGTCAATTGACATAAGAAATATACAAGAAATATTGATAAATAATGCTGTGTTAGAAAATAATAGTTGCATTGCCAAAGGAAAAGCAGTTTGTTGTATTTTATCAATATGGTATCTGATAAGTTATGATCATTGATCAAGTTGTAATACAAAGGGTTGAACAACCAACTGTCCGTTGTCTATTTTACAGTGCGCAACTTGGCGTGTGCGATTTGGAAAGTTTACTACTTAGCGTGTGCAATTTGACGAATAATAATTGCTGCAAAGTCGCTGAAGTCTCTGATTTGATTATTGTTGAGTGCATAGGATACTTTGTTACCAGTGTAGCTGTGTATTGTGTAAGCGTGTAAAAGCCACTTGGCTGGATCATAGACAACTTGGTTAGCAACTGACACCAGGCAGGTGTTATCAGATAAGGGCTATAGTCAGGAGACACCAGGCAGGTGTCTGTTGACTTGTTTAGTTAGTTGTTCATCTAGGCAACTGTCACAAGGCACCAGGCAGGTGTCAGTATCATTGTATATATAACATAAAGGTTAGTTAGGTCACTTGATTTAAAGACACTAGGCAAGTGTTATATTATCTGTATATATTGCCTTCAATCATATCCCAAGTAAAACTCGGTAATCCGAGCACGGACCTACTGACCGCTCAAGTCCGACACGTTACAAAAGTGGTGGCAGCGTCGGGATTTTACTAGAGTTATGGCTGAACGTAATAAATCAATTGAAGATAGTCTTAGGGAATCCTTAAATAGAATGGAAGAGAAGCTAAGGAGGTATCGCCTTGACCAGTCTACACCCATCACTAAAGGACATGACCAAGTGTCAAGCCGTGACAGTGGGTTTGCAACTCGTCGTTCAGATGACTCATTTGATTATGACAGAACATTGAGAGACATCCCAGAAAATAGATCAGAAGGAAAGAAAAGTACAATGAGTCATTGGGATGAAGAAACAGACACAGTCAAGCCAGCTACATACGATGGTTCAAGCTCCTGGCTGGACTACAAGTGTCACTTTGAGGCTTGTGCCAATGTGAATGGTTGGAATGAAGAGAAGAAAGGATTGTTTCTAGCCTTGTCACTATGTGGTCAAGCTCAGGCTGTCCTTGGCGATTTACCAACTGACAGAGGCCAGCATTATGAGACACTTGTTAAGTCTCTGAGAGAAAGGTTCTCCTCCAAACCAAACTGACCTATACCGGGTACAACTTAAAGAGAGGAGACAAAAACCAACAGAGACACTCTCTGAATTAGGCCAGAGCATCAGACGATTGACCAATTTGGCCTATCCAACTGCGCCAGGTGAAGATCGTGAGACACTGGCAAAGGATCAATTCATCGATGCATTGATTGATTCTGATATCCGCATAAGAATCAAGCAGTCACGTCCTGCCAATTTGAATAAAGCAATTAGCCTTGCTGTGGAACTGGAGGCATAGAACAGAGTAGAGAAGAGAGAGAGAGAACTCAAAGGTCATTTGAGAGCAGCTTTTGTTGAAGAACAACCTGACACTGTCAAATGTAATAGTGGCCAACTTGCTAATTCGATGAAATCTGTTGAAGAGAATATGAAAAGCATAACTGAAGAGCTCAGGGAGCTTAAGGTCTCTAACCAGAGAAGACCTTACGACAACGGATACAAAGAGACAGGGGCAAGTGGTAGAAAGCAGGAGATAAGATGCTATGAATGCAAAAAGCCAGGACACATCAGACGTAACTGCCCTCAGTTAAAGAGAAGGCAAAAACAGTCAGATGACAGGTCTGGAAAAGCATCTATGAACCAGGCCAACGGAGATGGAAAAAGAGCATCAGGACCACAGGTGTCCGTAGGCCTCGGTTCATCTATAGAGGAATGTGGGTTGTACATAAATGTAAATGTTCAAGGGGTAAAAGCTAAGTTTCTAGTAGACACTGGTGCTACTGTTACCCTTGTGTCTGAGACATTATACAGAAAGTTACCTGCATCTGTGAGACCTAAGTTACATGAGGTAAATCAGATCATCATGTCCGCTAATGGTACTGCTCTGTCTGTTCATGGGAAGGCAGAATTCAATATTGGCATTGACCAGTTGACATACCACAATGAGGCAGTAGTTGCTAACTTAAAGGCAGATGGCATACTGGGCCTAGACTTTATGTAAAGAAATCACTGCAAAGTCGATATTAGCAACGAAGTTCTGGATGTCAATGGTCATGATAAGAGAATGACGATTGAAGGTTCACTTGGATGTTTTAGAATTACAGCAGGTAAGACAGTTAGCATTCCGCCCAGGAGTGAGATTATTGTTCCTGGTAAAGTATGTGTTCCAGAGGGTTCAAATCTGCCATACTGCGAGAGTATCATTGAACCAGTTGACAAGTACAACAAACAGCAGAGCACACTAACTGCGAGAACAGTGGTAAATCCCCAAGAAACTGTGCCAGTTAGACTCATGAACATTGAGCAAGAGTCAAAGGTGGTGCACTCTGGGACAGTAATTGGTCAACTTGCTGAAATAGACACAGTGAAGGACTCACTAGTAAATAAGGAATCAGCCACTACCAACGTTCTGCGCAAGGATTTGTCTGATCTACTTCATAAGAGTAAGGACAACATGACTCCTACACAGTTCCAGCGGGCAGAAGGCTTTCTGTTAAAATATACCAACTTGTTTGCAGAAAATAGCTTGGGCGGGACTGGAAAAGTTAAGCATCAAATCGACACAGGTGACAGTAGACCTATTAAACAAAGACCACGAAGGGTACCAGCTCACTTGACAGATGAAGTGTACAAAAACATAGACGACATGCTTGAAAAAGGTGTCATACAGCCCTCCAACAGTCCATGGTCCTCACCAATAGTCTTGGTCAGGAAGAAAGATGGGACGTATAGGTTCTGTGTTGACTATCGTCGCTTAAAAGTTGCACTATACATGTGCATACCCTCTCCCGAGGATTGACGAGTCACTTGACCAGTTGTCTGAGTCTACCTGGTTTTCGACACTCGACCTCTGCTCAGGCTACTGGCAAGTTGAAATGGCATCTGCAGACAAACCAAAGACCGCCTTTACCTCAAGACGAGGCTTGTTCGAATTCAACGTTATGCCGTTTGGCTTGAGTTGTGCCCCAGCAACTTTCGAACGCCTCATGGAAAGCGTCCTTGCCGGATTGCAATGGGACATTTGTATGATATACCTAGACGACATAATTGTCACTGGGAAAACATTTGAACAAATGCTTGACAATTTGGAAAAAGTCTTTGAAAGGCTGAGAACTGCCAATCTAAAGCTTAAGGCCAAGAAATGCTGTCTCTTTGCGAAAAGAGTGACATATCTCGGACATGTTGTTTCGGAGCAAGGGGTATCCACAGACCCAAACAAGATAGCAGTAGTAAAAGAGTGGCCAATTGCTGCTAATGTCACAGAGCTTAGGTCATTTTTGGGTTTATGTGGATACTATCGGAGATTTATTCAGAATTTCTCTGCCATTGCCAAGTGTCTGCATGCTCTAACAGAGAAGGGGAAACCATTTGCATGGACATCAGAGTGCCAAGATGCATTTGATTGCCTGAAAAACCATTTGGTTCAGTCCCCCGTGCTAGCCCATCCGGATTTTACTGTTCCATTCATTAGACACAGATGCTAGTGACCAAGCGATTGGGGCAGTCCTATCACAGAATGTAGATGGGAAAGAGCATGTCATAGCCTATGCCAGTAGGACACTAACTTGTTACTGCGTTACAAGAAAGGAACTTTTAGCAGTAGTACATTTCGTTAAGCATTTCAAACACTACCTTTTTGGAAAAGAGTTCTTGATTCGGAGTGATCATGGTTCGTTAATGTGGCTGTTCAAGTTCAAAAATCCGAGGGTCAGCTAGCCAGATGGCTAGAAACCTTGAGTACCTACAAGTTTCAAATTCAACATCGACCCGGCATACAGCATACAAATGCTGACGCCTTGAGCAGAGTACCATGTGGTTATGACCCTGGGTGGGAGAAATCGGCATCAGATGAAGTAAGTGTCCAAGATGCAAATACAGTGACACATGTAAATGCAGCTCTTCCTGTCAACCCAGGCATAGGTGTCATAGGTGTCACAAGATGCAAGAACTGCAAGACAAAGACAGGGACCTGAAACTAGTGAAAGGCTGGCTGCAAACAAAGAGTCGACCTTTGTACCATGAAATAAGTGGACTTGGGTATGTCATAAGATCCCTGTTGTCGCAATGGGAAAGCCTTTCCATTGAGAATGACATATTGTACAGGAGATACCAAGAGGACAGTGGCAAGTCATCTTGCTTACAGGCAATAGTACCCAGCAGTGAACGTAGGACAGTATTACAATACTGTCATGATATTGAAACAGCTGCTCACTTAGGTGTGACTAAGACACTGGCACGCATCCGACAAAAGTACTATTGGCCAGGTCTTCAGGCAGACACAAGAGCCTACATTGCAGGCTGCGAGAAGTGCTCAAAGAGAAAGAGTCCTCAGAAGAAAAAGAGAGCACCCATGGCAATTGTCTAGAGTGGAATGCCTATGGACAGAATTGCTACCGATATCCTAGGTGAACTGCCCATGACTGATAATGGCAACAAGTACATACTTGTTATATCCCACTATTTCACCAAATGGACGGAAAGCTTCCCGATGCCAAACATGGAGGCTGCAACAGTTGCCAAGATCTTAGTCGAGGAGGTAGTATCGCGATTTGGTGTACCTTCCAGTATACATTCAGACAAAGGACGCCAGTACGAGAGTGAGCTCTTTTCAGAGGTATGCCATGTCCTGCACAGCACATAAAGAAGACTCGCACCTCGCCTTACCATCCCCAGAGCGATGGCATGGTCGAGCGCTTCAATAAGACCCTTTTCACTATGCTAAGCGCCTTTGTCAATGAACACCACTCAGACTGGGATAGATATTTGCCTTACGTCATGATGGCGTATAGAGCATCAGTGCATGAAACGACTGGGTTCACTCCCAACTTCATGATGTTTGGTCGGGAGGTATCTACCCCACTTGACATTATGTACGATATGCCCAATGCAGTCAAATACATCCCTAGTAATCAGTGGGCTTGGCATCTCAAGGAGACAATGGAAGATGCCCATAGACATGTTAGGGAAAATATAAAAACGGCCATGATCAGGCAAAAGCGATATCATGACCAGAAGTTATCCTGGCAGCATTTTAAGAAGGGTGACGAAGTTTATGTCTTTTTCCCTGTACGGAAAGCGGGATTTTCGTCGAAGTTTACAATCTACTGGCGTGGTCCGTACGAGGTCCTTGACAAAATGACAGACATTACCTACAAGGTAAACTGTGGACCACGAGGAAAGTCACAAATTGAGCATGTGGACAGATTGCGTCTCAAACGTAGCCAGACGTTAAGGGACAAGGTTGTAGAGGACAATAGTTCTCAGGAAGAAATTAATAAAGAAATTTCCTATATATTTCTATGTAAAACTTTGATTCCCCATTATGGCCCAGCCCTAATAACCACAGGGGGTCATGATTTTAACAATCTTGAATCTACACTACCTGAGCATGCTTCCATTTCAATATGATGAATTATGGCTTTGCTATTCTTAAGAAGAAGATTTTTAAAGAATTTTCCTATATATTTCTATGTAAAACTTTGGTCGGCCATTTTGGCCCCACCCTACCCCTTGGGGTCATGACTTAAAAATCTTGAATCTACACTACCTGAGCATGCTTCCATTTCAATATGATGGATTTTGGCTTTGCTATTCTTGAGAAGAAGATTTTTAAAGAATTTTTCTATATATTTCTATGTAAAACTTTGGTCGGTCATTTTGGCCCCGCCCTACCCCCAGGGTCATTATTTGAACAAATATGAATCTACACTACCTGAGCATGCTTCCATTTAAATATGATGAATTTTGGCTTTGCTATTCTTGAGAAGAAGATTTTTAAAGAATTTTCCTATATTTTTCTATGTAAAACTTTGATCGGCCATTTTGGCCCCGCCTTACCCCCAGGGGTCATGATTTGAACAATCTTGATTCTACACTACCTGAGCATGCTTCCATTTAAATATGATGAATTTTGGCTTTGCTATTCTTGAGAAGGAGATTTTTAAAGAATTTTCCTATATATTTCTATGTAAAACTTTGGTCGGCCATTTTGGCCCCGCCCTACCCCTTGGGGTCATGATTTAAAAATCTTGAATCTACACTACCTGAGCATGCTTCCATTTCAATATGATGGATTTTGGCTTTGCTATTCTTGAGAAGAAGATTTTTAAAGAATTTTTCTATATATTTCTATGTAAAACTTTGGTCGGTCATTTTGGCCTCGCCCTACCCCCCAGGTTCATGATTTGAACAAATATGAATCTACACTACCTGAGCATGCTTCCATTTAAACATGATGAATTTTGGCTTTGCTATTCTTGAGAAGAAGATTTTTAAAGAATTTTCCGATATTTTTCTATGTAAAACTTTGATCGGCCATTTTGGCCCCGTCCTACCCCCAGGGTCATTATTTGAACAAACTTGAATCTACAATACTTGAGAATGCTTCCATATAAATATGATGAATTATGGCTTTCCTATTCTTGAGAAGAAGATTTTTAAAGAATTTTCCTATATTTTTCTATGTAAAACTTTGGTCGGCCATTTTGGCCCCGCCTTACCCCCAGGGGTCATGATTTGAACAAATATGAATCTACACTACCTGAGGATGTTTCCCCGTAAGTTTTATCTTTCCTGGCACAGTGGTTTTTGAGATGATTTTTAAAATATGCCACCATATTTTTATGAATTCCCAATTATTTCCCCTTGAATAAGGGCTTGGCCCTTCATTTGAACAAACTTGAATTCCCTTTACCCAAGGATGCTTTGTGGCAAGTCTGGTTGAAATTTGCCCAGCGGTTTTTGAGAAGAAGTCGAAAATGTAAAAAGTTTACAGACAGACAGACGGACGCCAGACAAAATGTGATCAGAAAAGCCTCAGGCTCAAGTGAGCTAAAACTACTCAAACATCCACAAAGAAGCAAGATTTATGAGGGACTATTTCTTGTGGTGGAAGGGTATTGATAAAGTTTTTACTGTCTTTTGTTGCAAGGAAATGGGGAAAAGGCAGGTATTAAACAGATTGTGTCTGTGCAGGAAAAATCAGGAATACAGCATATTTGTGACGTACATTAAGCACACACTTCAGGTAAAAAAAAATCCAGTATTTCTCAAGTCGTAGAAGAATTCTAAAGTGACAAACCTATTCTTTTGAAAAATGATTATCATTTTTCTATACTTAAGCTTATCAATATTGTACATGTATCATGCAAGATATGGTGAGAAGAAACAAAAATAAATGATCCAACACTTTCACACAAAATCACAAGCATTTACTAGAATGTTATCTGGGTTCTTTAAAGATATTCAAATATATTGTCATGTGTTAGGCAAATCCTATACCTTTCTGTTAAGAATAAATTGCAATAGATTGGTACATGTAGCACAATCTTGTGATTTTGTCAAACTTGAAAAACCATCTCTTTACCCAAACAGTTCTTTGAAAGTTTCGAAAACATTTCATCATGGAACGAACTTTCTTAATACCCCTTACCGAACTATGGACAGATGAATTCTTTATATTGTACATTTTTTGGTTGCAAAATTTGTAAAAATTATTACTTTTTTCCTTCATCTATAAGTTGCACAGTGTTAAAGTACTTTAAAAGAGCAAGATCCACTAAGAGCCTTATTTGGCCCTGAGAATTTCTGAAAAATCAAAACCGCTCACTTTAGATTGCAAATGCAATATTTATCACTTGGTGTGCTGGTGACCACGTATCTATTAATCATGGCGTAATTTTCCCTTTAGTCAATGCATTATGATGTCATAAAATGCGTCATTTTCCTCATATCCTGTAAATTCCTTTGAAAATGGCCTAAAGTTGAAGTATTTTTTTCAATATTTCATATAGAGCACAACCTCTGATCCAAAATATGCAAATACATAATGAAGATCAAAAACATGTTAAGTTTTTAGGATCGTGTGCTCATATTTTAATTCTTTGCTGAAGGTAGTGGAATACACATGTTTTCTGCAAATTTCAAGAACATTGAACTTTCTCAAAGCCTGTTTTCCAATATCTGGATTCTCAAAAAGAAATTTTATTATAGGAAATGAAAGCACCAAGTTTCTACTTTATTTTGAAATGTGAAACGGGAAAGAGGGTGATAGTTAATTAATTGATATAAGTGCAGGGCCATATTATGCATAAAGTGAACCTAGCTCTTTTGTTTTAAGAGTTATGATACTAGCATATTTACCCATACAAAAATGTGTAGTTGACCGTCAACTAGTCGTCAACAAGCAGTCAACTAGTCGTCAACTGATAATGTAAAAACAGTTGACCACTAGGAGTTGAATTCTTTTCTGAAAAGCTTTCAACTGATTTGCATAAGACGGCCAGTTGACCATTAGTTGAATGCTACTACTTTGAAAGTTTCATGCAAAACAAGAGTTGACCACTAGTTGAACACTCCGACTTGTTAAAAAATTTCTCCCACGCTACATTTATGTTGGGTTCAAAATTACATTAATTATCATAGATCGGGCTTGTTATACCATAATTACAACAACCAAGATTTGAATCAGTAGGTGTCACAACAGTATTAATTTCTGCTATATATTCTTACCAAAATTGCGCAAGTTTGAGTAGATGTAACTAATTCAAAACAAACTTTTGAGACGTTTCTTTTTCAGATCTTGTAAAACCATACTTTATAAAGATTTTAGTACCAAAAAATACATAGCCATCCAGCAAGGCACGCAAGTTTGTTTAGGTCGAAGTCGAGCAGGTGCTTGAAAATCTAGTCCAGGGCCTAATCACTCCCCACTCTTGACAGTATACAGAAAAATAAGCACGCCCTAAATTTTAATAAGTCTGGTCAATACACGAAGTTTACATGTTGTTTTTCATGTCATAAAACATTCAGCTCCAGTCTCGTATAAAAATGCCCGAATCGGAAGATGCCGGGATTATTTTGCGTCAGCCATGATTTGACGTGAACCAAAGTGTAATACTGTTATGACACCAGCACATGTGTGTTATCTGTAGAAGGTGGGAATTTTGATTTGAAACATTATTGTCTTCGTGATGATTCAGCGTATGAAATCTCATGTACAATGGTACGTAAGTTTAAAATTTAAAGATTTGTTTTACCAAGCTTGTTATTTTTTTAAACAGATATTAGGATTACGAAAAACTGTAGCCATTCTAGGTCCCTATTTTTGTGTACTTTTTTTAAAATATTAAAATAATTCTGAAAATTTGTCAGGCATCAAGTGTTTTGTTGTGTTGGTAAAAATATGCCATTGCTTTAGACTAATTCTATATATATAACCTTTCCTGCACACAAAATGAAGAAAGCATGTAACAACTTATGAGAGCGTGCCAGCTCAGTTCATTTATACTGTATTTACATTTACATGTACGTTTATGTCAATGTAGAAACTCCAAACTCCACTGTTTTAACTTTAATTTTCATATTTTCAAGAACACGCACTGCTTGTATTAGATTTCAAATCTCCCTCCATTTTTTCAAATAATGCATGCAACCTACGTGCACTGACTAATGGAGTATTCAACTAGCGGTGAACTGCAAAGGAAATAGTGGAGTATTCAACTAGCGGTGAACTGCAAAGGAAATAGAGGAGTATTCAACTAGCGGTCAACTGCAAAGAATATATAGGAGCATTCAACAGTGGTCCACTCTATGCAAATGAGTTGAATGCTCCCTCATTTGCAAGGCAAAAATTCAACTACTGGTCAATTGACGGTCAGTTGATAATCAGCTAGTAGTCAACTGAATACTCCGATTGAATACTAATAGTATTTTATCATATGGGTAGGTGGGGCCAAAACCACTAATATTAATGAAATCTTTAAAAATCTTCTTCTTCACTCATGGACATCAAGCAGACAAACCGTTGGGATGAGTGTAATGACCATTGAGTCCTCAACCAAAATTATGAAATTCATGGCCCCAGGGTCAGGGGTTCTAGTGCTAAGGCGGGACTATATAGATTATAAAGTGAAAATGCATTATTTCTTTGAAAATCTTCTTCTCTGCTCCTGGGTATTAAATAAACTAACTAAGTACATAATAATGATGAGCAAGAGTGCCTTTTCCCAAATTGTTAATTTTATTGCCCCAGGGTCAGGGGTTCAGGTGTTAGGGTGGGGCTCTTTTGGTTATATAGTGAAAATTCATTAATTCTTTGAAAATCTTCTTCTTTGCTCATGAGTAATAAAGTAAACTAACTAAGCAAACAGTTATTTTGAGCAAGAGTGAATATTCCAAAATTGTGAATTTTATGGCCCCAGGGTTAGGGGTTCTGATGTTAGGGTGGAACTCTATTGATTATATAGTGAAAATGCAATTAATATTTTTGAAAATCTTCTTCTCTCCTTCTTAGGTATTAAATAAACTATCTTAGTATATCTTAGAATAATGAGCAAGAGTGCCTCAACCAAATTTGTGAATTTCATGGACCCTGGGTCAGGTGCTTTGCCATTTGGTGTAAGAGGAGGGGGCTCTTTTGATTATATAGTGATTATACATTAATTCTTTGAAAATCTTTTCCTTTGCTCCTGGGTATTATGCCAATGATCTAGGTTTATATATTTATGACGAAGAAAGGTGCATCGATACCTAGCAAAATGGTTTAATTTCATGTCCCTGGGTTAGGGTATCGGTGTGGGGGGGATACATAGTCTGAAAATAGATTGGTTTGAAATCTGCCCTTTGGTATATTAATCAACCATTTATAATGAAAAAAAAATATGATAAAAATTCCAAAAACTGTAATATGTTGCCCCAGGGAACATGTAAGTGGTTCCTGTGGGATGGTGTACACAACCGGTTATTATAAAGTGGAAGTGCATTTTCTCTTTGTTACTCTGATCTATATCTGGGTATTACATGTAAGTAGCGACAGTATTAAAGCATGCTAAGTGTATGATTATGATAAGCTATGGTGCTTCTTTCAAAATTGTGAATTTCATGGCCTCTGGTTTAAAACACAAAACAAATTCCACTGTTGGAAAGTTGTTACATGATATTCAGGTGAACTACCAGGCCCATAAGCCTCTTGTTTTTATCACTGCAGCGGAACTGCATAAATTGGTTTACAGTTCTAATCTGGACCAGAAAAAATAGCTGATCAGTGTAAACATGTAAGCATCATGAACATTTAAGCTTTATCAATTCCTGTATATTTCAATTTATTTAGTTATGGTAAAAAATCTTACCTTATTTTTATTAAGATTTATGTCGTTTTTGCTCCTCTTCGCTGGCGACACTCAAATATCACTGTTATTTTTTTTTACTCGTTAAACAAATAAATGAAAAGCGCCGTCAATATTTCCTCATTATCTAACATTAAATCTCAAGTTTAAAACTGAATACATCCCTCCATACACTAATGCTCCATATACACAACCGGGACTGCTCATCTGCACGTTCACACCCTAGATGTGGATTGAATAATGCATGTCTACATACGCAATCTATTTCAATCATACAGTGAGAAATATTTGTTTGTGACAATTGTCGTCATGCTGGTCCCCTTCCCACATTTACATCTAGTGCGATCGAACAAAAACTCATTGGAAACACTATGATAGCCATAAAAAGCAGGCCCAGATAATGCCTTTACATAGGGAACTAATTTTAGCTGTTTAGAGAACTTGTTCCTGTATTTTGTTTCACGAAATTTATTTTGTATAGTATCTTAAACAAAGCAATATTTTCTTTTCATTTTCCTGGCAATGAAAAAATTTAGTATGTTAGAGAATACCGGGTATATGATTAAAAGGAGATGGGTGAACATGACGAGAGAAGGCATTAGCGCAACAAACATGAAGGTGAAAAATAAAATCTCAATTATATCAAAATTTTCCTTCATATTTCATCTAGAACATTAGAGTATACTTTATGTAAAATCTCTACAACTTGCACAAATCTCATGAAGATTGAAGTTATCTGCCTATGAAATGTTATACACACACGAAAGAGGACAAAACGAGTCATTTTTTCACACTATAACACTACTTTTCGATATGAGTGGGTGTTCTCTCCAATTTTTTGAAAGTGAATCCTCAAAGTTTGCATACAAACACACATGTTTGGGTCTTAAAAATTATGGAGTAAAGACCCACAATACCCTAAAAATATAATTTAACGACACAACTTTCGTATCTTTTCGAGAAATAATTGAGGTCTCTTAAGTCAATGGTCATATCACAAACATGATTTAAGTGCCCCACTTCATCAGGAATTGTGTAGCGTAGTGGTTAGCGTGCTAATCTCAATAGAGAATGTACCACCGGATTTTTATTGCCAGGGTTCGAATCCAATGGATATACCACATAATTTTTTTTTATAAAAGAATAAATTTGAACAAAACATTTTCTACGAAACTTTTTGTTTATCATGATTTCATAAAAATCAATGATGAGAATTTTACTTTAAACATTGAATTTACAATTTGAATATGATTTTTATATATCTGAAGCTAGTTGTCTTTCTGCACACTAAGTTCACCCATCTCCTTTGCAGTAAATGTTATCCTTTTCAGCTATTTCTAAAACAAGAGGCCCATGGGCCTTATAGGTCACCTGAGCATTATGCAACAACTTTCCAGTGATTGAATTTGATTCATGTTTTAAGCCAGATGCTATGCTATTCACAATTTTGAAAGAGGCACCATTGATCATCATAACAATACACTTAGCAGTTGCTTAGTTTGTTTACTTAATACCCATAGGCAGGGTAGGGGAACAAAAAATGCATTTCAAGTAATCAGTAATATTCAGCAATAATCAGTAATGCCCCTATCACACATGAACCCCTGACCCTTAAGCCTAGATACACACATTGCACAATTTTTGAAAAGGCACCCTTGCTTTTCAACAATATTTGATTAATACCAAGGAGCAGATTTCAAACAATTCATCCAGTTTCAGTATATAAGTACAGTCCCCCCTGTGGTACCCCTGACCCTGGGGCCTTGAAATTCACAATTCTGGAAGATTAGCGCCCTTGCTCATCATAACTATATAGGTAGTTCATCTGCTTCATACTCAGGAGCAGAGAAGAATACTTTCAAAGATTTAATTTTTTTCACTATATAATCAATAGAGCCCCGCCCTATCACTAGAACCCCTGACCCTAGGGCCATAAAATCAAAATTTTGGAAGAGGTATTCTTGCTCATCATAACTATGTAATTAATTTATTTCATTCCTAGGAGCAGAGAAGAATTTTTTTCAAAGAATTCATGTATTTTCACTATGTAATCAATAGAGCTCCGCCCTAACACCAGAACCCCTGACCCTGGGGACATAAAATTCACAATTTTGGTAGAGGCACTCTTGCTCATCATAACTGTGCACTTAGTTAGTTTATTTCATACCCAGGAACAGAGATTATTTTCAAAGAATTCATGTATTTTCACTATATAATCAATAGAGCCCGCCCTAACACCAGAACTCCTGACTCTGGGGCCATAAAATTCACAATTTTTGTAGAGGCACTCTTGCTCATCATAACTATGCACTTAGTTAGTTTATTTAATACGCAGGAGCAGAGAAGAAGATTTTCAAAGAATTCATGTATTTTCACTATATAATCTATAGAGCCCCGCCCTAACACCAGAACCCCGAACCCTGGGGCCATAAAATTCACAATTTTGGTAGAAGCACTCTTGCTCATAATAACTATGCACTTAGTTAGTTTATTTAATACCCAGGAGCAGAGAAGAAGATTTTCAAAGAATTCATGTATTTTCACTATATATAATCTATAGAGCCCCGCCCTAACACCAGAACCCCTGACCCTGGGGCCATAAAATTCAAAATTTTGGTAGAAGCACGCTTGCTCATCATAACTATGCACTTAGTTTATTTAATACCCAGGAGCAGAGAAGAAGATTTTCAAAGAATTCATGTATTTTCACTATATAATCTAGGGAGCCCCGCCCTAACACCAGAACCCCTGACCCTGGGGCCATAAAATTCATAATTTTGATAGAGGCACTCTTGCTCATCATAACTATGCACTTAGTTAGTTTATTTAATACCCAGGAGCAGAGAAGAAGATTTTTAAAGAATTAATGTATTTTCACTATATAATCTATAGAACCCCACCCTAACACCAGAACCCCTGACGCTGGGGCCATAAAATTCACAATTTTGGTAGAAGCACTCTTGCACATCATAACTATGTAGTTAGTTGGTTTATTTAATACCCAGTAGCAGAGAAGAAGATTTTAAAAGAAATAATGCATTTTCACTATATACTTATTTAGCCCCGCCCTAGCACTAGAACCCCTGACCCAGGGGCCACGAATTTCCCAATTTTGGTAGAGGACTCAATGCTGATTACAATCATGCAAACAGTTTGCCTTCTTGATGTCCCGGAGTAAAGAAGAAGATTTTTAAATATTGCATTAATTTTAGTAGTTTTTGCCCCACCCCCAGGCCCCAGGGGGGCAGGGACCATGAAATTCACAATTTTTGTTCCCCTTCACCCATAGATGCTTTGTGCCAAATTTGGTTGAAATTGGTTCAGTGGTTGCAGAGAAGAAGATGAAAATATTCAAATGTTAACGCACGACACACAACACACAACACACGACGCACGACGACGGACGAAAACAGATAGCAATAGGTCACCTGAGTTTACTCAGGTGACCTAAAAAGACGTTTGTGAACAAACTGACCCTTTTTTCTTTTTGTTACCTGATCATGAGAGCCCTCGTTATTCCTAAAAACTTTTCCTCTATAATTCTTTACAAAACATTTTCAGTTTCAAAGTTATGATACAAAAATCAACAAAATTTCATTAAAAAACTTCATAAAAGAGCTCGGTTAACTTTGTGTATAAAACGGCCCTGTAGATATACCAATTTATTGACTAACATTTTTTGTTCCATTTTAAACATCAAAATAAAGTCGAGACTTAGTGCTTTCATCTTCTATTAATCTTTTTTATTCTTAATCTCCAGATCTTGGAACACAGGCTTTATGGAAATGCAATGCTCTTGAATTTTAGTGCAAACAGGTTTATTTGAGTTCTTTCAGAGAAGAAAAATAATATGAGCGCACTCTCTGTTCTAAAAAATAAAACATGTCTTGTAATCCTCAGAAACAGTTCTTTCATCAACCTGTTCTAATTTTAGATCACAGGTTGCGCTCTGTATTAAATATTGAAAAATAGCTTTCAAAATTGCCTGTTTTTGTAGACTTTCAAAAACGATGAAATTGACGCTTTTCGTAATGTCATAATGCAATATTTACATTCAGTGTAATTTTAAAAAAAAATCCATTAGAAATCCACGACGTTCAAATCTCTATAACACACGCAAAACCTTGTCACCGCGCGTTAGAATACGCAGTAGGAACTATATCAATTTAAATACTCTAGGAAAACCAAAATGCTCATTGTTTTGACACAATTTAATAAAAAAAATAAATCCTGCTGAATTAATGTAAAAATACAACAAATGTGCGTTAAAAATTAATTTTTCACTTTTTCCCTCGCAATGTTCGTTTGCGTCATTTAACTTTGCAGCGTCACAAACGTCAAAAACGGCTCTTACGTCTATAAAGCACACCAGTTTTGAAGGGCGCTAAATACAAATCAAAATTACCGAAATAAACAGTTGTGAAGAGGAAAAATTAGAGAATGTAAATATAAGCATTGAATTCATATTTTGGAATGTCTATGGTCCAATAACACACCTGGCCGTGCCAACAAATTATCATACCGGGCTAACACGCGGTAATCAATTTGTTGGCACGGCCAGGTGTGTTATAGGACCGAAGACATCCCAAAATATGAATTCAATGCTTAATTGACTAGCCAGAAAATTACGTCAATTTGTGATCAGGGGCACATAAAATTTAAATGGAAATATGAAAAGGAAGAGGAATGTATTACAAATTTATTAATGTATGCATATCCCATGTTTTATTCTGCTTTAGATAAATAATCGCGAGCGAAGTTGAAGCGAGGTGAGGCGGATAGCGAGAAAAGAGTTGCAAGTCTTTCTCTCTTATTATGTACAGTCGAAATCGATATATCTAAATCAGCCTGTAGAGACAAAAAAGCTATATTATTGATAACATATAGTGCATATTAAAATAGAACAAGCTAATTCAGAGAATTTGTGTCCCCCGCTTAGGGAAAAAGTCGGATCCCCCTAACTGAATTTGTAGAATTATTAAATGTATACATGTATACTGAAGCAAATAAAATACATGTATGTCAATATGCATATAAAGATTTGATTGCTTATTCTTTATTAATTGTATAGAAGATTCTTTTTATATGGAATATTTATCACACTGTAATGATGATTTTATGAGTTTGCACAAGCCAGACCTCATTAATTTATTTTTCATTTCACATGCTGAATACTATTGTTTAGTAAAAAAAAAAAAAGTATTTCGGAAAAAAAAAAAGTGAACTCTCTGGAATTTGAACCCGGGCTCTTTCATATGTGAACCGAGAGACATACCACTAGACCACGGAACTACTTTACACTGGCAAAAATTATATCCAAACATGAAGTCACATACATGTATTTATATATTCACGTTCGATATTGTCAAAATTTTACACAATGAATAGTGTCTAATTTAACCTTTATTAAATAGTTCTAATGTAATAAGAATATAAAGTCCGCCGAGAACCTGTTTTATACGTAATAACTCTCTTCATGCCCCTGAGCTAAAAATAGCGACGTAATACAATCAATACTAATAAAACAAATGGGGCAGGACACTTTGAGAGGGGTGAGAGAGGTCCTAGGGAGTTTTGGTATAAAATTACATTGCAAAAGCTCAAAATCCTCTTGAAACAGTGTTACACACAGACATAATGTATAAATTTACGACCTTGAACTTTGACCTTTTGACCTCAAAATACATAGGGGTCTTCCTTAGGCCACAGGGACTTATGTAAAATTTCATTGCAAAAGCTCAAAAGGTTCTCGAGATATCGCGCGGAAACAAAAGTGTTATAACAAAAAGAATTTGCGAATTTATGACCTTGACCTTAGACTTTTTGACCTCAAAATTAATAGGGTTCTTTTTTAGTCCATAGGAAGTGGATATGCAAAATTTCATTGTGAAAGCTTAAAGGGTTCTCGAGATATCGTGTGGAAACGAAAGCGTTACAGACAGACAGAATGACGGACGGACGGACGGAAGGACAGACGGACGGACAGACCCAAATTAATATCCCCCACTTTTCAAGCGGGGGACAAAAATAGGGAAAAATGACTCGGACCCAGAAAAGGGGGGTCCATACCCCAAGTGTCTGTGTATAGGTCATTCAGAACATTACTCATAAGGATTATATAAGAAATTTCACCCTCTGCTATTTTGTCTAAATGCCTGGAAAGGTACCTGATTTTTTGTTAGGAAACTTAGTATAGTATGTATACTTCAATGGATTATTCTTGGAAAAATAACATATTTGAGGAACGTGTCGTCTGACCTTAAATAAAGTCTCTTTCCTGAGAGTTTCATAACAATCGGACAAAAAATCTCCAAGAAATCGGCTGACAAAAAATTGTTGGGAAAAATATTAAAGAAACAGTAGAATACACTTAACAGATGAGTCTTCCGAAGCGGAAGGTCGAAAGACCCTAATAATAATACGGAAAAAGAAACCGAACGAAAACTACATGTATAAGGTCTTTCGTCGGAAACGAAAGACCTAAGAAACAATAGAAACTATATTAGGTCTTCCGTGAATATTGCTTACTCAGTTTTTCATCCATTTCTTCAGCTTGTCTGTGCAATCCCTCGATTAAGAGATGTTGTTCTTGAACTGTTTGTTTTAGCATAGTGTTTTCCATATTGCTTGCTTTAAGCTTTTCATTCAGTTCTCTCAAAGAGTCATTCAGCAACGAAATTCCGATAATATTCATTTTAACGTTCTCATTATATTCGCTTATGAAGTCATGGAAGTTCATCATACATTGATTCATACTTGAGTCGATTTTATATAAACGAGATAACACTTCATTTCTGGCAGTGGGGCTAATTAGACGTTCTGCCCTCTTTGCTTCTGCATGTTCTGTATAACAAGATTTGTCCTTACAGCTGGATACCTTTATATTCTGATTTTCAATTCCCGCCATATAAAGAACAATTACCAGTTTATACACATCCATGGCTCTAAAAAAAAATCAAAAATCACAACTACTTGTAGCAAGCCCTGGGCTTTTGAAAAACGAAAAGGGTGAAATATATAATAAAATGCGCCAGTCAAACGCCTTGCTAACAAGAAAATCATTACAAGGACCGTAAAAGTTGTAAAATACTGACTAGCGACTCTAAACGAAATATGAAAAACACTTATTTGTTAGTGGCAAGCCTTTGTTTTTGAAAATAGTTTTCTGTCGTAAAGAGTAGTAAATAGTTTGATACATTCATTTACTATGAAACTCAATTTCAAACTTTCTATGAGAGTAAGGGTCTTGATATCCCTCTAATTACCAAAATATTTACGTAAAGTTTAGAAATAATTTGTGATTTGCAAGTAATATTTCCTTTAATTTTAATATTAAAAATGGCATGTTAGACTTGGATAAATAATATTAATTTGAAAATTCAAGTAAAGTTACCCTGTTTTACTACGGGAAAAACTTAAATACTAAAGTAAGCTATATGTATAGATAACTTTAGATCACTATAGTTTGCTCTAGTATTTGTATTTTACATGTAACCCCCCACTCATCCCCATCCCCACCAAATGATGCAAATAGATTTACTTTTGATTACACTAAGTTTTACTAACACTACAGATAAGACCAAACACAAAAATAAGATATACTTACCAAATTGTTTCAGGGACTTTTCTTGTCCTAATTTGTAGGGTAAAAAAGATCGAGTCAACCCGTAAACTTACATTTAAGGTAAGTCACTCCTGAAATTTGTTATATCAAGGATTTTTTGAGAAGTATATTTTGGATAAGTACTCATAAAGTGTAACTCAAAATCGCAAAGAAAATAGGGGGTCAGTGTGCATCCTACTGATCTACGGTACATTTAAGTTGACCTTTATGCACTTAAATTTCGTCTCTTTAGTTAATTACTTTCACCCTTATTATATTTGATTAGATGTAAGCATGGCAATACATTTAATCTTATTTTACGTAAAATAGTTTGAATAATATTTATCATTAAACGAATCTTGCAAATTAATGCGCGTTAATTATTGTGTGACCTTTTTGCACTAAAAAAATTACATATTTGGGGTATTAAAAAACTTAATAGGCAATAAAAAATTTTCTTATATCAAACTTTTTACGACTTGAGTGCTGATCAGTCACAAGTATCGAGTAGTTTAAGATAATGAAAGAAAAAGGTGGGGTCAGTGATGTTAATTTTGAAATATTTGTCAAAATATGTGATTTTCAGGCAAAAAATGGTGTAAATTTGACCTTGACTTCTTTAATATATTTTCATTTTTTAGAAAAGTTCGTTGAGGGAAGGTGTAAGACTTAGTCTAAAAATATAAATTAAGACCTATATTAGATATTTTTAGCAATATCAAAACGGAAAATATTCTCCGAGTAAAAGTATGTGAGTCAAAATTTCCATTATATTAAATTTTATAAATGTGCAGATTTGCAGAATTTTCTGCTAAATATCCTTCCACCAAAAGAAATAGTCCCTCATAAATCTTGCTTCTCTGTAAATTTTTGAGCAGTTTTTTCATTGAATGTTAAAAAATTTACATTGTTGAATTTAAATATGTTATAAAAATTGAATTTTAAAAAGTAGTTTTGAAGTAAAAGCTTCTGCGTGAACTTTTCTAAAAAGCTGACGAGTGACTTACCTTAAATGATTATATTTCTTGATTAATCTCTGAATCTTTTATAGTACTCTTTAGGTTCAAGGCCTCAGTCTGATTTTTATAAATAATTTTAAGTATCAATTAAATGTTATACATGTACACGTAATTTTTTTTTCTAATATGCTTTTTAATTGAAATAAAACACTCAAAACTTCATAATTATATCCTTTAAGAGTTGAAAACTTCCACATGCATATAGAGATTGCTAGTCAATTATCGTTTCACTATTTTGTTTTTTTTATACGAAACTGAAACTCATCCTTGAATATACATTGTAAGTGGACCCTTTACAAACTTTCTTGAGTAAAGCTTTATTAATGAGAACTGTACTTAAAAGTCAATTGAAAGAATAAACTTCATGAATTTCGGTGGTTCCTCCGTGAAAATACAAATTTAACCTCTCGAATATGCCAATTGGTCAGATTAAAATTCCTGCATAACTTTTTAATTTATTTTCAAAAAATCATGTACTTGTACAAAATTAACCATTTTCATTTTTCATACCAATTGTTAGTCCATTATTTATACACTGAATTGACGACGGATTTTTCCGTTATTTCCTGATCATGACAAGGAGCACACGGCAGGTGTGACCGGTCAGCAGGGGATACTCACTCCTCCATGGCACCTGATCCCACCTTTGATGTTTCGGTCCGTGTTTGCTCTGCTCATAATTTGTATTGTTTCATGGACTTTGAGATTGAATATCGTTCGTTATCCTTTTCCTGCTTGGTAATTGTAATTAAATCTAAATGGTGATTCATCAACAAATTTTCTCGAAAAAAATTATATTTGTTTTCCCACATATTAACACACAGTTGCCAGTCTGAACAATATTTTTTTCTAAAACATCTACACAGTTTTTTACGCCAACTTCTGATTCTGATACAAGGAGGAGATAATCATAAAAAAAATCATATGATTGATTGGCACATTATCTAGATAAGCTGGATATGTACGTACATTCTTAAAACATTGCCATCTACCAAATTTATACAGTAAAATTCGTTTAGTACGAACACGGATATTGCGAATTCATGGATATAGCGAAGTCATTTTTGATCCCCAGCTATATAAATTTAATGAATTTCTTATACGGTTATAACGAATTACGGATATAGCGAAGTAATTTCAAAGGTCCCAGCGACTTCGTTATAACCGAGTTTTGCTGTATATTTTATACACTAGTATCAGATGCAGTTTATGTGTAATAATCTCGGGTAAGCAAGCTTGGGTTTTAATATGATGAAATTCCACCAGAATTGAGAAAATTCGGTAAAATGTCCTACTTTTGCCCCCTTTTGTGACCTCAGTGTTAGGTTTGAATCCAAATAAGTGCTGGTTTTAAAGCCTGATTCTTACGAATTTAGGGACCAGATTCAGCCTATAGCCTACCTTGTCCTTATATACAATAGAAAAAGAAATAAACATGGTTATTTATCATTGCTGACATTTCATTTTCATTAATGCTGCACCACTGCATAAAAGCATTCTACCACTTCATACAATGACATTTGCATGTATATGATGATTGAACCATATTATATAATTAATATTTTACAACTGCATATAGTAATTTTTAAACAATACGAGGGTCATTCAAAAAATACGTAGACAATGCTTCTCATCGTCATACAATTATTACAAGAATATTAATCAACACATTGTCGTAAATATAAACATTTATTTTGTCGAAGTGTGAAGTTTCATTTCATTTGATTAAATAGAACTCATGTTAGCCAAAATTTAAACCAATATGTTTTGTTACCACGGAGCACGGTTAACCAATATCGTAACGTCAAAGACAACGTTGAGAAAGTTTGTCAAAATTATACTTATTTCCTTCATTTCAAACACGGTTTGTAGCGTCTTCTCCATTCAAAAAAACATATCCATAACACTTAACACCTAGTCTGCGAACAAATGTACAAATATAGCTCGAATAAGAATGTCATTGTTTTCAAATTCTTTAATTTACCATGTAACTCTATTAATTCTGCATCAGTGAAACACACATCACGTTCAGTGACGTTCCTAAATCTTTCGACAATATTTTTAACTTTAGCCTGTTTCTTTGCAGGCAATCCATCGTCCGATTCAAACGCGCTACCACAAAAAAACTGTATTTTCCATTTATTACAAATACACAGATTATTTTTCATACAGATCATGGTTTATACGGAATTTTTAAGCTTGTAGAAGACGTTTCTCGAATGTAAAGTACAATTTTATTGCTGCTTGCTGCTCCGTGACGTCACCAACGTCATGGTTTTTTTGCTTTTTTTAATCAAGTCCATATGTATTTAGAAACTGATATCTTTTAAATGGAGCGACATATTACATAACCTGATTTCATTTTAATTAATACAGCAATACTTTATTTAAACATGTAAATTTTATTTTGTTTCAGCTCCATTTATTACAGGTATGGCTGTAAATACTATAAAGTAAAAAATAGTAATTTACTCAATTTTGACAGTGCTCCGTGACCCCATCTTTGCTGTTCTAAATCCTTAGTAATTTTATTAAATATGGAGATACATTCCAATTTTTTTACTCAAATTATTTGATTCTGTTGTTAAAATATTTGTACCAAATTTGGATACAAAATGACGTTAAATAAAAAAGTTAGGACAAAAGTCTACGGACTTTTTGAATGACCCTCGTATAATAATGATATAAACACTGTATTAAACAAAAAAATGACCTTGAGGGTGCTCTTGTTTTTTTTTTTCCTCTGTATGAAAATGAACAAGGAATTATTTTGTTGCCCTATTCAAAAATCAAATTGAATTTAATTTTAGGAAAATTATAAATTAAACCTTTCAGTGCAGGGACATTCTGCGTTTAATATAAGCTTTGTTTTGTGACCCTTTCTTTGATCTTATTAGTTTGTTTCAAGTGCAAATTAATCATGCCACAAGGGAAAAAAGTAAGCCATTTTCTCATAAAAAAGAAGCAAATAATGTATGTCAATCGAATTTTTTTCTTAGATTGAGAGAAAAAAAATTCCAAAGATTGACTTAATCGATTTCATTTTACACACTGGGTTTCATTCAATTTTCTTTCTGTCTCAAAAGAAATCTTTAAGCTCTACAAAGTATTTATGTACAGAAACATCTTTTGCTTTCCCCACAATTTCGAAATAACATGTAAGGTAAGGTTTACAATAATATTTTAACAGTGTAATATAGTGCTTAAAATATATCAACGGATTACAAATTGTGTATCATATGATAAATTTCAGGATTTTTTACTAAATACAAAGACAAGTATTTCTGTGCAAAAGTTATTAAGAATACAGACCTTTCTATGTGATGCATTAACATGATTAAGAAAGGCACTGAATGTTTATATGATGCGTCGAAGTATAAAAGAGTTTCTTGATCAAAATCAACCATTTTTGAAAAACTCTCCAATAAGAAATTTCTCAATTTTCTAAGAAACAAAATAGCGTACATTTTAAGGTTAACCTAAGGGTTTTTGCAATTATTATTTCCATTACAAGCTTGTCCTACTGATTTAATAATCATTTGTAAATAGCTAAAAATTCATTGTTTCTAGATATTAACTTAAATATTTCCCTTGTCATTTGATTATTTTCTATTCTTTCTTTTTATCACACCAAGATCATGCAGTTCCATGATCATGTATGAAGTGAACAAGACAATTATATCCTTGATCTTGAATGATGTTCGTTATCTCCAGAGGAAATGATAGTTGCGCCTCTTAGTACATCTACAAGTGCATGTAGAAGATACGATCACTCAATCGAAATGTTTGTTTGTTGATTGATATCAGACGTTCAATCCCCAATTATTTCAAATCGATTGTATATGATATTAATAAACTGCTGATATCCCAAAAATATGGTATTTTTTCATTATATATTTAATGTTTTACTTTTATTTTTTTTTCACAAGGCGGGAAGAATCAACATGGCGGAGAAAAAAAGCAGCAGGATTGTGGGTTTGTTTTTTCCAAATTAAGAACAAAAATGATTTTTTATTGCAGCTGCTAATAGAGAGTCTGTAGAATAATAGATAAATGAATATTTAAGACAGAAATTTCACTTTAGATTGCTCTATTTTCACTTTACATCGCTCTATTTTACATGATTTACTCACTCACTTCCAGATCGTTGCAAAAAAGCAATTTTGCTTTGTTATTTAACAAAAAATCGTTTGATCTTCAATTTATGTATTGTTTTCAACCATTTTAAAGCTTCTATTATTATTGATGTATATTAAATAAGGTGGATGCTGTTGGATTTAAAATTATTATGAAGCAGATGACGTGTATATTAACTTTTTTTGTATTAAACAAATAATGAAATTTATGTTTTACTAATTAAAAACTTTGTTTTGCTTTCTTCTGCATCGAAATAGAAAACTGCAAATCTAGAATAGGAGAATACAAATATGGAAACTCGGTTGGATCTTTTCATGGACACGAGGATGGGCCAAAATACGAAGAAAGCAATAGGAAAATTCTGTGACCCAGTTGGAAAACCAGACATTGGAAATATGTATCATCTTAGTCGAAAATATATCAGGTACATCCACCACCTTTAACATATATGTATATAAGTATGTTAATTGATTTAATTTGTAAATTTGATTTATCTCTTCCATAGCAGAACGAAATAAAAATATAAGCGGAGTTTTGTGTCATTTTCTCTTTTTAAATAATTGGTAGTAAAAAGTTGAGTTGTTCTTTTCCTTTTGACCTTTTCGTTGACCCAATAAAGGGACACAACTTTTTAGATTGTATATTGAGATTAGATTTATATGCAAATTTAAGATTAAGAACTGCCAAAGCGTTTTTCTCATAATCCTCGTATAAAATAAAATATCAACGTCAAATCAACATCCCATAAAACACTATTGCTAACCTGAGTCAACAATGAGCATAATATATCATTCAAATGAAACTTGTACTGTATCTTTTTGCATAACAACTTACTTAGTAAGATATTATATACGAGTGTTATCAGACCTGTTTAAAACATGGGAAAAAAATCTAATATTAAAAATACTGATGTCTGTTAAACAAATTTCATTGAATCTTATTTAGCATATTTAACATCCATTATAAAAAATAATACGAAAAAAACGTAATGATAAAGATGTCTGAACCGGAAGATCTTATTACGGCAAAAAAATCTCGTAAAACACTTTTAAGTCTAGCACCATCATACCTTTGGTAATCTTCTATAATGGACAACAACAATATTTTATTTTCTGAGATTTTTCCTTGTCACTTCTAAAAGCTTCTGCCTATCGCGTGGGAAAAAAACGAAATAATGCTTTCTAATACAGACCAGACTGCATTTATTTTTCATTAGGTAAGTCGATAGATTTACTCTTGAAGTAGTGCTTTCTAACTACGCTTCCTGCACTAAAATAATATAACAGTTGCAGTTATTTTACATTTAAGATACTGATTGTGTAAGAGATGGATTCTGTAATTAATCTAGTGCTGCATTACTCCAATAGGGTTATTGTAGAGATCAGAGAAATACATCACTGCATCATTATGACTTATGATTAAAAGACAGTAAACAACCAAACGAAAAAAAAAAACACTTTCATCCTCCAGGGCAAAGATCCTTATTTTCATCATTTTATTTTCTAACAACAATACTCCTTTCACTCGTATAGAGACGCTAACAGCGGCTCCAACACGTGACCTCGGTTTTTACGGTCTCATCCGACGGATCAGTCACCACGTCTCACTGTGGACTCCAACCTTCCCCATAAGGATCAGCTTCTTACTGAGCAACTAGAACTTAGAAAATAGTGACTTTAAACGAGACTGCTGATATTCTTGTTTATCAACGTGTTTGTCAATTATTTACCTCGTTTCAGAAATTGTTCATACGTAGAGCATCCTCTTGCGTATCGAATCATCTGAGATATAAACCCCTTATGCAGGTGATGAAGGTATGCTGCATCAGTAAGGGAAGTTGACGATTGTTGAGTTACAGTTATCAATTTTATTATAAAGCTTGGTTTATTGTCTTGTATTTCCAACGAGCATCAACAATAAATATTGATTATTCGAGATTGTTGTTTTATAACACGTATAACGGCTATGTATTCGTTCACTGAAAATATAATACAATGAAGATAAAAACGGGCATTATCAAATTTATTTTCTTGGATAATAATAAGCAATAATGACCGAGGCATTTTTTTCCCCTGGTCTTTGCTATAGCTCTTGTGGAATCTTGTTTAACAGATTAGATTTCAGGATCTATGATATATACGGCATTATTCAAAAAAGTCTTAAAGCTTTTCATAAATAGGCACTGTCAGATATATAAACCGTTCACATTGCACACTGAAACTCGTGGCCGACATGTAGTATTCCTATCGTGGTCTCAGATTTTTTGCGTTTATTTATTGTTTTAATGTGCATTTTCTGTTTGTAAATAATGACCTGCATTTTCTAAGATACTTTTGTCCTGTTTCGGAAAAAATGCGTAAAATTTGATAATTTCATCGAAATTGAGTAGCACGCTTTGTAAGATGTACGTCTACACTCGTCGGATCTATACAGTGAAATACATTGAACTGACTAACGATCTGCTCCTTATATACGAGTTGTAGGGAGAGCGTTGAAGAACGGGAAATATGGCGGACTATGTCTATTTACGAGTAGTGTTCAGCTTTAAAAAACAAAGCAAACAGGGACGTCCAAAGTCTCTTAGAAGAGGTGGGATCAGGTCCCAAGGAGGAGTGAGCATACCCTGCGGACCGATCACACCCGCCGTGTGCTCCATTTTATGGTCGGGAAATAACGGAAAAATCTGTAGATAATTCAGTGTGTATATAATGGCCAAACAATAAGTATGGGAAACGTCAGTCGGCATTTGACTTAATGATCAATTGTATTTTCTGACAGGGCCATTGACATCTCTTACACAAGAGGTATATAAAGTGTAAAATAGTTGCAACTGTTATAATCAGAGGTCCCTAGTCCAGAAGTAAGGCCATTGACCCACTTAATTAAACAAGAACTCTGGTTTGATATGTCATAACTAGCATAAATTCTCCCTTCTCCCCCATGCGATAGACAAACTTTAAGCTTTATTTGACAAAGAAAAATCATCAAAACGCAGAAAAGAAAATAATGTTGGCATCAATAATAGAAAAAAATTAAATATTAGGCTTGACGTAAAATTGTTTCAATCTCTTTTACCACTGTAGACACTGTGCTTTATCTTTATTTTTTTTCTGTTATTATGTTCATTTTATAAAAGAGGTTTAAGATGCTTTGTAAGAATGAAAATTGTTTCACAGACATTCAGTAGAGTCATACAAGGAGTTCTATTTTTACTAACAGAAAAGATTACAATCGAATTCAATATCATGTAATGTATTTTTGTAATAATTATAGTTTTTGAAAGAGGAAGGTCAGTCAGTTCTGTGAGGGAGGGTGGCTGGAGGTTATAGGCTTCATCTTCATGTTGACCTTTTGACCCGTGACCAATATATATTAAGCATACCCAAATATCTAAGAAATTTAAAATAAGTAAAAAAGAGTTCATTTAGACAAACAAAATACACAACAGGAATTACATGTACAATGTAATAGGTAAAGATACTACTGTAGATTCCTTATTTTTTGCTAATACTTATTATCGCGAGACAGTTCTCTAACATCAAATCGCGAGAATATTACTTCATATTTATTTACGCAGTTTAAAGCCACGATAAAGTTTTTTTCTTCTTCATATTTTACAGTAATTAATTAATCAATGGCGGAGTCAATACACAACAATCTTTCATATAAGAAAAAAAATGAAATGATTGAACAAATTATGTCACCATTTTCCTCTTATAAAAAGATGTCATGTTTCTATCAATTCTAAAATGTTAAGAAAAGTTTCCTGGCAACTTTCCTCAGATTAGCATGTAAAGCAGAATATACAGGTTTACCAATCCAAAAATATAACAATACTCGAAATCAATCTTGAGTTCTGTCTGTTTGTTTAAAGAGTTCTTCAGACACTGTTGCAAAATATGGACGTAAATCATAAAATAATCCTCTCATAACTGGAATTTCATGGACCAGAATTGATACGCCTAATATCAATGATACTCTCATTAAAGTTGTTTATTCTGTTTAATCAATGATCAATAAACGACATTCAAGAAATCCATAGCTGATATCCTCAAATTTTAAAGTGGCGTCTGATTCCAGTAAAATTAGTGCAAGTTAAAGAAAAAACGAGAATGCAACTTCAATATTTTGGAGTTTGTCCGATTAGCCTCGTCCTTTTGAAGACAACTAAAAGTAGAATAGTTGTTAGCGACCGGGATGTCCAAACACATGGTGTAATGTGCTTTGCAAGGCACAAACTAACGTATAATATTTATCTATCTGACAGTAGGAAACAAATATATTATTGCTTGTTTGTATTAAAATGACTCGTAGTAAGGATAAAAAGGTTTATTGGTATTTTTGGTGGTTTTTCAAACTCAAGAATAAAAATTCATATCAAAGTATAATTTACTTGTTTATCAAGTCTGAATAAAGCAATCAAAAACTTTAAGAGGAGTAGTGTTTAAAAAAAAGTCTGCGACATTTTTCAAACCAACTTTGGCAAAATCGTTTGTTGAAATCTTAAACTTATGCACAGTACTTTGTATCTACTTATGTGAAATAGGACCAAAAATGTAGGAAGATTAGCGTTTTTTTAATTTAAACTTCATTTTTATATACAGTAATATAAAAATCAATTTTCTGTGTATTCTTGCTATCTGAGTTTAGACAATAAGTTTATAGTCTATAAGTCTAACAGGTGAATTATCTCAGAATTGAGTACTAAGTTATGGGTATTCATTGGAAAATGACAATTCTTTTCAAGAGAATTCAATCTATTTATATAGGTCTAACCCTAATCAACTCTACTCGTTTTAAAGAACGAATTATATAGATTTCTTTCTGCAGAGGAAAGCCATGATTTCTTATTGAATATTCTTCCCTAAGATGATTCTAACACTTAGATCCCAATAGTATGGAGTACACAAACTAATTTTCTGTACCACTTTAGGGAAATTGAATAGGTTTATATGAATAAGCGCCGAGAAATACACTGAAAACCTCTTTGGATTTTGCTCTTACTCTTGACACAATGATAATGGATATTTTTCAGATTTCACCAACAAAAGTGAATGAACATCTTATATTTCGTAGGTAACATGGATAGAAATCTAAGCCACTCTGCACTGGACGATCTAGGCCGGGGAAGATGGTTAAATTATTTTTACGGTGTTCTCTACCTACTTATAGCAACAGCGGCAATCCTTGCCAACGGAACTTTAATCTATGTATTATCCAGTGAGAAACTCAGGAACACGTTCAAAATCCTTTTGCTTGGGCTTTGCATCGACGACTTCCTCATGTCACTCGCTGGAACCTTCTTAACAGCCCTAGCACACCTTTTTGGATCAGAAGTCTTATACTCTCCAATATGCCAAGCCCAAGGCGTTATCATGGCGTTTTTGGGACTTTTACAAATCGTTCTACTTTCCGCAATTTCTTTTACGAGATTTGTGATAGTTTGTTATCCAACATTTAGACTTCGCTTCTTTCATGCAAAATGCATTGTTGGAGGTAGTTACGCTTACTCTCTACTTGTGGCCATGTGTCCCTTGTTTGGATGGGGATCCTATATATCAAATAATGTTGGAACATCTTGTGAACCGACTTGGGCCAGTACGGATATTAATCATATTTCATTTAATATTTTCCTGTTTCTGTCCTGTTTGATTCTTCCGATTATTTTCATTTGTTCCTCCTACGTCATGATATTTGTAAAGGTAAGTCATTTAAACTAGAAATTTAGAGAGGGGTCTGAGTCGCTAAATGAGAAGAAGGAAATTTGAAACATGTTTCGGTTCCTTTTTAAGTCTTAAAACATCCAAACCTTTTTTATGGCATGTTTTTAAAACAAAGATTTAACTTAACATATTGTCCTACTGTATTAATTTTTCTTGACAAACAATAATCCTACAACACACGATAATGTTATGTAAATTCAATCTAAGATAAATGTGCTGTAATTTTGTCAAAGATAAGTTACAATGCTGTGTCCTTGATCCGATCTATTGCTTTCAATACGACTGTATAAACTGATGGTGAACTCTTCTAATGGACGCCTCCTAATGTAGTCATCGCTTGGTATCGACAGTGCCCAGTGGATTCTAATTAAGCATTGTCATCTAAAGCACACCAGACACTGAAAATCAGTTCTGGGAAAGCAATTTTCTCCTTTATTTAGTTTCTCTAATTAGTCGATCATAAACAGATTAAATTACAGTTCTTCGATTTGCTCTTTTTGATGAGAATTAAATGAAGGAAGATACATTTTAAATCATTTTTTCTACCAACACCTGACAACACAGTAATTATTGACAAATAGGTAGCAAGTTCATTAAGTAAAAAAAAAAAAAAGAAACGGAATGCTGTTTGTTAATTTTTAAAGTCAAACTAAAAAAAAACGCGTAAACTGTGAAAGGGTAAAAAAAAAAGAACAATGATAAATGTTAATCTAATGAAGAACAAAGAGAAAAGCAAAACAAAACTGAAAATGTTAGACAAGGGATCAGATGAATAGGAGGAGAAACCATGCATGTATCTTGTTGACAAGTCTTTTCCCCAAAAGCCTTTATGTATTGTTCAGGTATACAACGACCCCCGTAGTCGAATCAAGTACAAAAGCAATGACGTACAAACATGGTGTAAAACATGTCAAACAAAATTCTTCACATTTACTGACAAAGTCAAGATAACGATATTAGAAATTTCAACTTTTCGATATTTTGAATATTTGTTACCTCAACTTATTTGTCAGTGGTTTGCTTTGGTTTATATTTAATTTTGTGGTTAATTATCGTATGCAAAACATTCTTTTTTTTATTCGAATAAGTTGAAAGACAAAAAAAAAAACCTATGCAGGTGATGTTAAAATATTACAGCATGCATAAAAATTATGTTCATGAAAAAATTGAAACTATTGCTTTGTCATTCAGTTTAGCTATTAGTAAGCCATTGTGACTTATAAAATAAAATTAGTAAAGCATTAATTTTTTTCTGACAAGCTGCATATTCAAACTATAACAAAAAATACAATTTTAAATGATCCCCATCCCCCGTCCAAAAATATTAAGAATTCGTAATGTAAATTCGTGCTATTTATCATTGATTAAATACTGAAAAGGGCTTTTCAAAGAGACATTTTTCTTTTTTTTTTTTTTTGCTTTCAAAATGAATTTTCTGACAAACTTTTATAAAGAAATATTCAGAAAAATTGTTAAAACCAAGGAAAGATGACTCTTTGAAATTCTTTATTCATTCGTTGAGGATTTGAATTCATAGATGCAGGCTACCCATGTATTCCACGAATATTGCGACATCATATTCTACAGTACTTTATCTTTAAGTATTTTAGCCTTGACATGTCAAACATTTGGATATCATGAACTTTCAATTTCAAAAGCGTGGTTTGAATGTATTTATATTTTCAGATAAGAAAACAATTCATGAAGCTAAATGTGAAAAAGATTCGTCTTACATACACAGTTCTTGTTATGATAGGTAAGTTTCCGACCGAACAATTGTTTGATTTTTTTTAATTTAGGTAATGTAAAAAGGAATGACATTTCTTAAAGAGAGAGAAAATGACATAACTGCATTGTTTACACATCCGGTTGAGAATATTTGGACTTCAGAATTAGAGTCATTTTTAATTTTTTTCATATTGTTTAACTTTTTTTCTTTGAACAGCATTTTTTATGTTGTCATGGACGCCATACACTATATTCTCCATACACAAAATGGTTGAAAAGAATTGGAAACCGAATCCATCTTTAGTCGATATACCGGGACTTTGTGCCAAATCTTCAGCGTTATGGAATCCGGTCATCTACTTTTTTCGTGATGTAGAGTTTCGAAAAGTTTGCAGAAAACACCTCAAGTTTTTACAAAAATCAAATCAGGAACAAAAAATTTTGCTTTCTCATGGCGTCCTCAGAAGGAGAAAAACGGAAGAACTGGTTTTGGATTCTTTGAAAATCAGAGAGACGTATGTATAAAACATGACCTAAGAAGCAAGGATTGTAGCCAAAAGATCCCAAAATATGCTCTTAATTTGTGTATTTAACCTGTTACTTCCAGTTAAATGTATTTATATTGTTAAGGTATTTGAAAAAAGTTTATGCTTTCAAAAAAAAAATGGTCGAAGTTCATGTAATTATACAATGATTGATTTGTAGTTGGTACATTATAATTGCCAGTCGACATTTTATACACTCATTCCGCACAATAAATCAAAATCAAAGCTTTTGGCATCAAAAACAACTGCCTGTGCAAAAAAAATTGAACTCAGAAATTTTCATAATTATGTTTTGAATTGTAATAAATCTATAGAATTGATTGTTAAGATTTACTCTGATTCTACGTATACATGGAGTTTTTCATAAAAAATTGAGTTTTTCATAAACAATGATTGTCTTCTTTTTCTACGATTAGGCCTTTCAGAAATCTGTTAAAAGGCCAAATTTGTGTTTCTCTCGTTAGTGGATCTTATGATGCAGAATTTAATTTGTTCGTTCTTTTAAGGGAAAGTAAAAAATATCAACGTGGAATTCAATTTAGTAATTAGATACATCGGCAAATTGCAACAAACTCAATGACTTCATTTTCATTTACCAGTAATATTTCCTAGGGAACTCGAAATAAATAACAGCAAAGATTCTCGCAATCTATTTCATAACTGAATTTTACCAGCGATAAAGTTTTCCGGGTTCAACTTTTGTGTGTTGTATTTTTCTGTCGTTCTATCATCTGCATGTGGTGTTTGTCTTCGGAGTAATTCGGTTTTCAAGAATGTATTCTGAATACGATCGATCTTTACACAATGTTTTGTTCACTTCAGGTTCTCTTCTTCCTTTTGAGTTGCCACAAGGTGCGGGTGGATTATTGTAAAACTATACCTCGATCTACTCTAAATAATGACCTATAAGCAGCTAGTGGAGATCTATTTTTAAAAAAAATTAGCTACAGAACCTTTCTAAGACATTGCATTATACACTAAAACTATGTTCTTATCATAGAAACGTGATTGTAAGTGATTGGAAAAGCACTGTCATCCAATCATATTTTTTTTAATTTAACAAATTGGATTGAACATTAACTGTCATTTCTTGATGAACGTCAAAGACCAATTCATATCAGGACGTTTGGGAAGAATCTCTTTAATACAATAATATAGCACTGCAGAGAATTTACATTTTGTATATTGATCCTTTAGATATAATAAACTAGTTTCAACTCGACATTTAGATACCGGTATATCGACGACGCATTGCCAACTGACAATGGTTATTTCTATTCTTATGTCAATACTACCCGGTATATATCCCGGTGAGCTTGAAATAAAATATACAACAGAGTCTGACACATCTGTTTCATATTTGGGAAAGACACCAATGGTATTCTAAAATCAAATATGCTCTACGTATGAACAATTTCCAAAACGAGGTAAACTATTGTGGGGTGTGAAAGTCGGCAGGGAATGTTAACTCCTCCATGGCACCTGATCCACCACTGATGTTTCGAAGGTTCGTGTTTGCTCTGCTTCAATAGCGTTGCACTGCAGAAAGTTACATTTTGTATATTGATCCTTTAGATAGGATAGACAAGGTTTCAACTCGACATTTAGATACCGGTATATCGACGACGCATTGTCAATTAACAGTTGTTATTTCTATTCTTATGTCAATACAATATATCACGGTGAGCTTAAATAAAATATACAACAGAGTCTGACACATCTGTTTCATTTTTGGATAATTTACTTGAACAATTAAGACGTCAATGGTAATCTAACAACCTACCTCTACGATAAACGTTGTGACTTTAACTTTTCTATTGTCAACTTTCTTTACTTATGCAGCAATATACGTTCATCACCTGCATATATCTCTCAGCTCATTAAATACACAAGATCATGCACTACGTATGAACAATTTCTTAAACGAAGTATATTATTGACAAAGAAGTTGATGAAAAAGAATATTAGCAGTCTTTTTTAAGGTCATCATTTCGTAAGTTCTATGATCAATACAATGACCTTGTCAGCAAATACAATTTATCATTGAGTCAAATGCTGACTGACGTTTTTCATACTCAATGTTAGTTCATTATTTATATATTTAATTGAGGACGGATTTCTCCGTTATTTCCCGAACACGACAAGGAGCACACAGCGGGTGTGACCAGTCCGCAGGGGATGCTCACTCCTCCATGACACCTCATCTCAGCTCTGATATTTTTCGAGGTCCGTATTTCCTCTGCTCCTATTTCATATTGTTTTATGGATTTTTTTTTTGGTCTAGAATACTGTTCGTTATCTCCATATGTTTCATTTTAAGGTTTTGTAAGGTTGTGGTATTTAGGATTCATTGTCATCTAAGAGTACGTTTTTCACTATAGGACATATATAATTTCAGTTCAAACCTGCTCGAAAAATCCTTTTTTGCTTGACAGTCGTTGTCATTTCTCAATTTGAGAGTTTTCTCTTCTTATAATAGTACAAATGAACCTTAACAAGATCCCAAATGAATAATGTTAAAGCAATATGAGCTGACATCGGACAAAAATGTAGCAAATTTGTAATTAACTATTTCGATGACAGAAAAATAGAACATTCATAAACTTCTGTTGTTCATATTTGCTATGAAAGAGCTTTGATTGAATCAAAATTGAATTATTGTCGTCCTGTACAATAATGATGTCATATATTATATGTATAATGTATATTCGGTTGTACAGAAATATTTCTTCTGAAACAATTTTAAACTTTATTTTGGTTTTATTGATCATAAGGGTTTAGATTACATACAGATTAATCATAATAACTCATTTTACCAGCAAAATAAAAGTTTGAAAAATGCAGCTCATATTGCTTTAAGCAAGAATAGTTTTTCTTTCCGAAGTGCTATTATTGATGTTTTTAGTTAAGAACATCATGAAAATAGCTCCAAGTTCGTTCTTTTTATACTTTTGTTTTGAAATGGTTTGGATTTGTCTACATGAAACCAAATAACGAAAACTATTAACGTATTCTCCAAATAGCTGTTAAAGATTATTACTTCTTCTTTGCAAGAAATATACAATACAAGCAATCATGTTGCAAATTACTCCCATCACAGATTCTTATAATCAATACCATGTTTGAGGTTACTCCTGTTGTCATATGTTCAAAATTTTTCTTCATTGGAAAACCTAGCATAATCGGTGAGGTTTTTTTTCCAGGTGTTTGACTTGATAAGTTTGATATCTAAATATCCTTCACAGAGAGTTGTTAGAAATTTTATTAAATTTTCTTTTTATAGGATAATTTAGCAAACAAATTGTCAAGTGGATTTTAAAATCTAAATGGAGATATTTTTAATGAAAAGTTGACGTAGGAAAAAATGGACTTTTTCTATGAATAATGAATATAAAGCATCATTTATTAAGCTCGAAAGTCCATTAAAAACAAATGCATCAGAGGCGAAATCACGTTGCTGAAGGGATATGTGTCCCTTGTCGATCGTTTACACCTACCTTACCCTTCTTGTCATTGTCGTATACACTGAAAAATCCATATTCACGTTAATGTGAAAATAATGACCTTACATTTAAAAAGAATATCATTAGTCACAATTCGACTAAGCAATGGATTGTTATTGTTGCATTTGCTAAACAGTAACAAAGCCATTGGACCGGCCATAGAATGCGTGCAAAATATTAACTTGTAAGGAGACTGATCATGGCAATATCCTTGTTTTATCATTATCCATGAGTGTTCAATAATCTCGAAAGGGTCGTAAATCAACATGCAATTAACCAATCGTTATTAAAAAGAATAATAAATATAATTCGTGTTTTTTAACAATTAATATTTGAACGGATTGGTTTTCCATGAAGACCACATAGAATTGGAATGAGAAACTTTATTGATTTAGACTGATAAGATTTTTTAATTATTTTTTTATACCCCCCGCTTGAAAAGCGGGAGGGTATATAGTAATCGTTAATTCCGTCCGTCTGTACGTCTGTCCGTCCGTCCGTCCGTCCGTCCGTCTGTTACGCTTTGGGGTACCCATCTCTTATCCGCAACTCCTCTCATACCACTGAATGAAATTTAATGAAACTTTCACAGAATCTTTATTACATATTGCCATTGTGCACCTCCTATTTTACTTTTTGATCTGACATATATTTTGGATTTTCCAGAGCAAAACATGGACACTGCCATTTTATTCATATGGGAGGCGGGGGGTATCATTTAGTGAGCTCATTGCTCACAGTACCTCTAGTTTTACTTGACTCTAAGATGACAGAAGACAGTGTTCAGTGAAATTTAGGCATTTTCTTCTGTATAAGACAACTAAAGATACGTTGTTTAATAATAAATGGGGGATTCTCCTCTATTGAAATGACTTTGTTATTATTAAATCTAGCCCTTATCAAAGTAATTCAGAATATATGCTGGCTGAAACTGCTCTACAATGGCAAAATGATTTGTTTATCCATATTTTACCCTAGTTACTGTTCGTCATCTTCTTATTTAACTACAGTACTTTTTTTAGCCTTCACGAGTTTTTTTATCAAAATTATTATCCCCCCCGCTTGAAAAGCGGGAGGGTATATAGTAATCGTTAATTCCGTCCGTCTGTACGTCCGTCCGTCCGTCTGTCCGTCCGTCCTTCCGTCTGTCCGTCCGTCCATCAGTTACGCTTTGGGGTACCCAATGGCCATCTCTTATCCGTAACTCCTCCTAAACCACTGAATGAAATTTGATGCAACTTTCACAGAATCTTTATTACATATTGCCATTGTGCACCTCCTATTTTACTTTTTGATCCGACACATATTTTGAGTTTTCCAGCCACAGGAAAACATGGACTTTTTCACCAGTTTTAACCATATGGGAGGCGGGGGGTATCATTTAGTGAGCTCATCGCTCACAGTACCTCTAATTTTTATTTACTAAAAATTGTAATTATTATAGTGTATATTTTTTGTAAATTGATTGACAATATCGTGAAAGTTGAAAAGCATGCCAGCTCATAATAGCCTACTTTGATAAACTTCATTCAATTCTTCATTGTCCTTGAGTAGACAACTCATCGGAATATCAACATATTAATTTAACTAAACTCATTACGTACAGTGTAGAATCGGGGGGAGGGGGTGTAAGCTTTTTTACTTTAAGAATAGGCTGGTTGCCCTCTTTTTTGCAGTATAATAAAATCTGGGTAATTTGCAGCTGGTTATTTATGGATAAAATTTGGTTGTTCAAACACCCCCTCCATCCACCCCACACAAACACATTTCCGAAACTGATTTATGAGTTTGGAGAATGTTCCTTATTTATATTTTGTTTGTCAAACAAGTATCTAAGAAATCTGTTTTTGATTGATTGATTGTTTGTTTGTTTGTTTTTTTTTTTTTTTTTTTTTTTTTTTTTTTTTTTTTTTTGGGGGGGGGGGGGGTGAAACTGTTATGACATTGAGATGAAATTCCTACTTTACATTTTAGTGAGCCATCAACCTCTTTTTCAATATAGTACCTCTTTATTAATGTAATACAATTTTAGAGTTTAAAAAGATATAAAACAATGGCTGGCTGCCTAATTTAAATGTAATATATATATTTTAAATCAAAATAAACTCTTTGACAAGAAGTATCTCAGATTTGTGCTATGCTTATTTCATGCGTTATACGATCGCTATTTCCATGTTGTACGATCGCTTCATAAAAAGATACATGTCGTTGACGATCGCCACGCGGTGGTCAAATTTTCCAGTTTAATTTTGTTTTGAGGATAATGTATGTAGTTTTAATTCTAAAAATATTTAGATTATACTTCCAAGAACCGTTACATAACAAAAGCAGCAAATGTTGGTAGATAATAATGTTAAACAGTAAACTACTTTAAAGCATGAAAGTTTGATGTTTTGAACATTGTCGATTTGATCGGTAACATTTGCACAGAAACTGTTTGACAAATTTACTCTCGGTGAATCCTAAACTGTAGTTAATTATCTAAATTAAATGTTTTCTAATTTTATTTACACCTGGTTACACTCCACTTTTTGATGGAAATGTAACTATAAATCACAAAACCCTTTGGTTAATTATGTCAAATACCGGGATATATACCCCTTTAGAATGCAAAAAATCAAGGCAATTCTATAATCTTCTCAATCAAAATAGCACAGAACTACTGGTAAAAGATAGTGGAATGAAGTATTTGAACTGAACAACAAAGAATGGAAATTGATTCTTAAATTAATTGCCTTTTAAAGTTACAAATAACTGCAAACTGTTACGGTTTCAGTATCGAATTTTGAACAAAATTTTGTCCTCAAACTCATATCTATTCAAAATCATAGCTAGACAGCAAGAATTGTACTTTCTGTCTAGTGAAAGAAGAAACAATTGAACATTTACTTTGAGAGTGTGATCATGTACAAGATTTTTTGAGGAGAATTTGAAAATTACATGTACATGTAGTATGTACCTTGAAAATAAAACGAATCTTCAGATATCAGTAACAACAAATAATTTCATTTTTGGATTCTTAGATAAAAAGAAAAAGATACAAAATAATCTTGTTCTATGGTTTAAATATTATATCTACACAATGAGGTGCACAGGGAAGACACTTAATGTACCTGCTGCGATATCGCTTATGAATACATTTTATGAAACACAAAAAATATACTAGTATTGCATGCAAAAATGGTGTTTGATATATTTGATACTTGCTGGAACTGTTGGAAGCTAATTATTTCAATGAATTTTCAAACAAACTTAATTCTTTGACATAACTTTTGAACAGTTGGTGTTATGGCTTTCGAACTTAACGTATTTTATTTATTGTGACACCCTTATATAGAAGTCTAATATATTTTTCACCTTGAACTTAAAGTTTGATCCACTTTAAAAACTTTAGCCTTGGTCATAACTTTTGAACAGATACTACTGGGGCTATATCATATTTCACTTGTACAGTTTGACCTAATTTTGAAAAAAAAACTTTGGCCATAAATTTTGAACAAGTGATACTAGGGCTTTTATAATTTACTTGCATATTTTTTATAACAAGGTCTTCCCCTGGGTATCATTAATTTTAACCCTTTGATCTTTAAAAAAAACCCTTCTACCTTGGTCGACATAACTTTCAAAAGGTAAGTACTTGGACATTCATGTTTAAAATATATAATCTTTGTTCAGGTAACATTTTTAGCTCTTGATCTTGGAGTTAGACTTGTATTAATTAAGAAACTTTAACCCTCAAGATAAGCTGCCATACAGGGGCATCACTGTTTCTCAAACTCCCCATCTTATTATACCCCCCGCTTGAAAAGCGGGAGGGTATATAGTAATCGGTAATTCCGTCCGTCTGTACGTCCGTCCGTCCGTCTGTTACGCTTTGGGGTACCCAGCTCTTATCCGCAACTCCTCCCATACCACTGAAGGAAATTTAATGAAACTTTCACAGAATCTTTATTACATATTGCCATTGTGCACCTCCTATTTTACTTTTTGATCTGACATATATTTTGGATTTTTCAGAGCAAAACATGGACACTGCCATTATATTCATATGGGAGGCGGGGGGTATCATTTAGTGAGCTCATTGCTCACAGTACCTCTAGTTTCAATTTTCTTGGTAAACGTAATTGATATAAATCATATAACATACCAATTTTGATGCACCAGATGTGCATTTCGATAAATTTTGTTTCTTTAATGATGCTCAAGCCGAAACGCGTTGGAAATCCAAAATATTTTAGATAGAAAAGACTTGGAGGAGGTACAGAAATGTACCAAAGACTGGAGCCAAATACGTAGAAGGATCAGAGGTATCATTTAAAACTTATCAGATTTTTTGATATTATTTGCACTATCGCTTGGTCATTTCAGCATTAATTCCTTCGATCAAAGATGAAAAGACTCAGCATAAATGATTAAGTTGACGATCAATTGTTTGGCCATGAACAAAAATAGGTCTTTTTTCATTGAAGGTCATAAAGACCCAGCTTCTATAAATGAATTAATGCAAAATCGCCATTCCAGCGAAGAAACTACTCACTTGACATGACATTCATTGTCATGGAATGATGGGAAACAAAATGAAAAGAACAGGATCAATATACTTTCTTTATTGGGCCAAGCTGACAATACAACACTATCCTTGCCTGTAAAGCTTATTTTCAGAGTTGTACTTTAAAGGATTTGGATTTAGAGCAATAGAATTTAAATCTGCAAGTTGTATAGCAACTAATACATATAGTAATCATTTTGCAGAGTACATTATTCAAAATCATAAATACGAGGGCTGTTCGGAAATTATTGAGACAATTACATTTACTCCATAAAGGACGGAGATAATTTCATGAAAATTCATCAACATTTCATAAAGAACGAATAAAACACTTATGAAAAAATTCTAATTCCTATGATAATAAGTAAAGTTTCGGTGAAATGATAAACATGCATATGTATATCGATCCGGAGCAGCATCGCTACGTCATTCAACGTCACGTCAGTCGGAGATGGTTTCGCATGTAAAACGACCGGGAAGCGTTTAATACTTTTCCGTCTTTGCTATTACATATAACATTACAAAAATCAAACAGTCTCTTTTCTTAAACTATTTTTGCTGCTGCTTCCCCAGTGTAAAATTTTCATTTGTGGGAAAGGATGACTTAGCATCATGCAGTGCCGATTCATGTAACGCGGGTCAACGTTATTAATACTGTAACGATATCAATATCATACGTTATAGCTGATAGTCGTGCGGAGCTTTTGATTTTACTCTGGTTGAATTAATTGTAATAAAAAATGTATGCCCAATGAAATAACAAACCCTGACACACTATTTTCTCGTTGTTATTAATATTCTTTCAGCAGGTCGTTCAGTCTGGAAAAGAGTTCTACATTGCGCTACACAAAATTTTAGGTATGTTGGCTGCTCCGCCCTTGACGTTAAAATCCAGTTTTGCGTTCTTAGCAGATTTCTCTACCGCGCTTAATTTTTTTATGATCTCCGTATTCCTGATCAAAATTCTAACAAAGTCGCACAACATTAATTTGAAATAAAGCTGAAAAATTATACACATAAACTGAATGATTTTCGCTCTTATTATGGGTCTACGAAGAGTTAGAACGTTGGTGATACATATTTTCAATATCTGATTTCGTGACTGCTCCGGGTACCCCTACTATTGACGCATTTATATACCATTGTACAGGAAATATTTAATATTTGTAAAATATTTTTTGCTTTTATTAATTCTTAGTGTATGTCAAACGTATATGCAAATTTTCACCGAAAGACGTTCATTAGAAAGCAAAATATACACAGTGTCTCAATAATTTTCGAACAGCCCTCGTATGATTTATAAATAATTTTTCATATTCTCACAATTCAAATTTAAAATAAATGATCATAGTTTTTTTTATACAAATTTCCTAATTAACTACAGAAAAAAACCTGAAAAAAGATACAGAATGAATCAAAGTTAGTTTTCTAGCAGCCTCTTTCTTTACCTATCACATCAATATAAACAGCATTGAAGGAGAAACTTCCGAATTATCAGTTAACAAGGCTTGATGATTGTAAACCTCTCAGTATCTGAAAATATGATCTTAAATATTTTGAAAAAGATTAACCACGAAAAAAAAATGTAGATCATAGTTGGAAATCCAAGATGCATCATCTGACAAATTTGATGATCATAAGCATGAAAATGCTCGGAAACAATTGAGAACAAATGCCCATAAAATCAATAAAGGTAAAGCACGTTGACCGACTTTTAGATCAAATTTTGGGAAGTCTTAAGAGGTATCAAATAACAAGATTTGAGAATCCTAGTCCTTATAGTAAGCAAATTACACTGTATCGACATTTTTAACTAAACAAGATTTTTTGGTCAAAAGTTTTTCGAATGAGACGGAGTAAGGGGGTTTGGAGATATACATAATTTCATTTCTGTATGTGGAAAGTATATTGAGAGTACGCCCTATGCCCCAGGGTAATGTCTTGAACATTTTTTTTTATCTTCAAAATATCGTCATCTTTATGTGTCAATTTGATGTTACTCGGCCAAATGGTTCTTGAGAAGATCTTTAAGCAACCGGTATTTCTTTTTATTTTCCTAATTATCTCCCCTCGCTTATGGGTCACATTCCTACATGTAATTTTAGTATAACGGAGAGCCCTTGGGTCAAGCATGTTACAAATTTGACGAAAATTGGTCAAGAGGTTCTTAAGACATGGCCCATATTATGATAAGTTTATGTATAAAACATACGATACAAATGTCCATTGAATTAGCTCTTTGAACCCTTGACCCTTGACTTAGTAGAGTTAAAACTATTCCAATGCAAAATTTAGAAGAAGTTCTATATAAAAAAAACTGTCAACCAAACGTTTTGATTGCCAGCTATCTTTTGCCACCGTAAGAAAACCAAGACTAAATCTTGTACATAGATTTATTCAAAGAGATATTTAAGAAAAGACTGCAAGAAAAGGTTGCTCAATGGATATATTAGTAAACTAGAGGTACTGTGAGCAATGAGCTCACTAAATGATACCCCCCGCCTCCCATATGATTATAACTGATGACAAAGTCCATGTTTTGCTGTGCCCGGGAAACCCAAAATATATGTCGGATCAAGAAGTAAAATAGGAGGTGCACAATGGCAATATGTAATAAAGATTCTGTGAAAGTTTCATCAAATTTCATTCAGTGGTATGAGAGGAGTTGCGGATAAGAGATGGGTACCCCAAAGCGTAACAGACGGACGGACGGACAGACGTACAGACGGACGAAATTAACGATTACTATATACCCTCCCGCTTTTCAAGCGGGGGGTATAATGAAAGGAGATGTACTACAAAATTGATTTTGTATTCAATTCTGCCTAATTCCTCCTCTGCAGACAATATTAAAATCAATGTGTTTAACCATTTTAATTGTTTATTGCATCATGGAAATTGTAATTACAGCAAAATAAAAGCACAAAAATATTAATACTAATACTAACGTTTTTGCCATTGGTTAAAATGTATCCAGAGGTGTTGGTAACATGTTGCTTTTAATTAATCTAATCCATGAAACCTTTCACGGACAACTCTTAACTACTTGACATCCCTCTCTAGTAGACCTTTCGGTGTATGGACGCTAAGTGACCGCCGTATTCCTGCAACAATGAGTGGCTTAGAGAGCATGTTATAAGTTTTCTTAGGCTATTAGCTTCTAGACTCCTACATTAATCACTGACATGAATAAAGTCAAAGCTGACCAAACTGATTGGTGAGAAATGGGACAAGCTATAAGCCAGAGAGTGTTCTGAAAATGTGAAAGAGAAGATAAGAGGTGCAAGGGTTAGGCACTTGAATAAAGCAGAATAGTGGTTGACTTTTCTAAGGAGTTTAGCTTGGCTTACTTTGTAGGTTATCATCTTATCATTGATTTTGTTTCCATTTAATTTGTATTTTTTTTCTTTTTCTGATTTATACGTAAGACAAAAGTACTTGAATAACTTTTCTAATTACGGATCGGGAAATTTTTTTTTTCTCTCATTTTAAAGTAAAAGTAAGAATTCTTAATGCACTGTTCCATAAAAGTGAAACAATATATTTTTCCATTTGTACTTTTCCAAGAAAAAAAGGTAGAACATCAACAATCATTTTGTAAGTTCTTTAGTCAATACAATGACCATGTTGATCAGCAAATACAATGTATAATTAGTTCAAATACTGACTGCCGTTTTTTCGTACTAATTGTTATGCCATTATAAACACTGAAATGTTGATGAAACAAGAATTTCGGCAGTCTCGTTTTAAATCATTATTTCGTAAGTTCTATAGTCGATACAATGACCTTGATAACAAATACAATTTATCATTGAATCAAATGCTGAATGACGTTTTTCATAATAATTGTTAGTCCATAATTTATACAGTGAATTGACGACGGATTTTTCTGTTATATCCCAATAATGACAAGGAGCACACAGCGGGTGTGACCAGTCAACAGCGGATGCTCACTCCTCCATGGTACTGATCCCACCTCTGATGTTTTGGAGGTCCGTGTTTGCTCTGCTCCTATTTCGTATTGTTTGATGGACTCTTGATCTTGAATACTGTTCATATTTCCATATGTTTCATTTCAAAGGTTATTTCAATAAAACTTTTGATTTTGATACTTGCTTTTTGCAATTGTGACTCAGACTTTCACTTAAATTCGATAAAATCAACATTGACTTCTTGATTAAGGGTCATATATACCATAAGGTAAGGCATTACATAGCAGACTTATGAAACTACATTTGGATTAACAGGAACGGTAAAGAGTGATAACAAAGATGGAAAATCCATTCCTAATTGACAACCTTATTTAGATTTTTCAATAGAATAACTTTATCAGAATAAAGACTGGATTCTTGATGTTGAAACTCAATTGCATACCGATAGTGCTTGTAGCCCTGCAGTGTGGTGTCGGCTTTGAGTCTCGTTACACGTTATGTGGTGCCACCTTTAAGTCTCATGACACACGTTATGTGCTGCCACCTTTATGTCTCATGACACACGTTATGTAGTGCCACCTTTATGTCTCATAACACACGTTATGTGCTGCCACCTTTATGTCTCATAACACACGTTATGTGCTGCCACCTTTATGTCTCATGACACACGTTATGCAGTGCCACCTTTAGGTCTCATAACACACGTTATGTGCTGCCACTTTTATGTCTCATAACACACGTTATATAGTGCCACCTTTAAGTCTCATAACACACGTTATGTGCTGTCACCTTCATGTCTCATGACACACCTTACGTAGTGCCACCTTTAACTCTCATAACACACGTTATGTAGTGCCACCCTTAAGTCTCATAACACACGTTATGTGCTGCCACCTTTATGTCTCATGACACACGTTATGTAGTGCCACCTTTAAGTCTCATGACACACGTTATGTGCTGCCACCTTTATGTCTCATGACACACGTTATGTGCTGCCACCTTTATGTCTCATGACACACGTTATGTAGTGCCACCTTTAAGTCTCATGACACACGTTATGTGCTGCCACCTTCATGTCTCATGACACACGTTATGTAGTGCCACCTTTAAGTCTCATAACACACGTTATGTAGTGCCACCCTTAAGTCTCATAACACACGTTATGTGCTGCCACCCTTATGTCTCATAAAACACGTTATGTGCTGCCACCTTTAGGTCTCATAACACACGTTATGTGCTGCCACATTTATGTCTCATAAAACACGTTATGTGCTGCCACCTTTAGGTCTCATAACACACGTTATGTGCCGACACCTTCATGTCTCATGACACACCTTACGTAGTGCCACCTTTAACTCTCATAACACACGTTATGTAGTGCCACCCTTAAGTCTCATAACACACGTTATGTGCTGCCACCTTTATGTCTCATGACACACGTTATGTAGTGCCACCTTTAAGTCTCATAACACACGTTATGTGCTGCCACCTTTATGTCTCATGACACACGTTATGTGCTGCCACCTTTATGTCTCATGACACACGTTATGTAGTGCCACCTTTAAGTCTCATAACACACGTTATGTGCTGCCACCTTCATGTCTCATGACACACGTTATGTAGTGCCACCTTTAAGTCTCATAACACACGTTATGTAGTGCCACCCTTAAGTCTCATAACACACGTTATGTGCTGCCACCCTTATGTCTCATAAAACACGTCATGTGCTGCCACCTTTAAGTCTCATAACACACGTTATGTGCTGCCACCTTTATGTCTCATAAAACACGTTATGTGCTGCCACCTTTAGGTCTCATAACACACGTTATGTGCTGCCACCTTTAGGTCTCATTATAAATATTATGTAGTGTCGCATTTGAGTACCTAAAATTGCATATGCTATGGTCATAGAAATGCGAGCAATAAAGGACACGTTTTAGAATGAATACGTACATTTTTTTTTGTCCCTCCAAGTTTTGTCCATAATGAAGATTTCAAAAAAATATTAGAAAATGTCCGTAGATAGAATGAGGCCATGTTCTCCAGCCTATACAGAGCACGCCTAGGTTTCAACATTATGTGATTTTCACATGTTAGTGTTAAGGATGTTGCATATAGAAATCAGCATTTTGAATTATTATATTGTATATATCTAAATCCAACTGAAAGATCCAGAGTAAATGCAATTGTTCAACTGGAAACGCATGAATCTCTGAAAATTTGTCTGCATGAAAAAAAAATGAAACGAAATGTTCTTTTATACTTACACTGCTCCTTTTCCTTGATGGAATATTGACATTGTTTCGGAAAAAAACAGTTACAATATTGATACCTCCCTCTACGTAATTAGAGGCATTTTCAACCTGGATACAAAAAGCATCCAAAACTGAAAAAGTGCGGATTTTGTCTTTTTTATTGATATTTGCTTAAAAGAGTGTCAAAATCATTTCTATGAAAAAAAAACAACTGCCAGATAGAGTTCTCTGATGATCTTAAAATTGTTTAAGTATGCCACTTTCATCAGCTCTGCAAAAGCTTTAACAAAAGTCTACAGCTTACGGAAAAATACCTTGATACAAATAATGCAAGAAATCGATGCAAGATTCTGACATGAGTATACCCTCCGATTTGTTTAATTCTGTGAGGCAGTACTTGATGTTATTCTTAGTTTCAACGTGCGCTAATGGATATATACCTTCAAAAACCACAAAAACACGGTAACTTGGATTTCTACTTATGTTTATTATTATAAATCACAAAAAAGAACGTTACATACATTTCTTAAGTTGCAGTAAAAGAGACATAACTCTAGTTGTGTTAGACTTAAAGGGTATGCGAATGTATAACCTGAGTTTTCTACAGATTTTTTTGAGAAAAGCCAAATGAATAAAAAAATAGTATGAGAACTTTATCAGGAACGGAGACTGTGATCTGTTTCATTGATTTTTGTCATTTTCGAGAAGTTTTCACTCATATAGAGACTTCTGACTCGCAATATGATAGAAATAGACATTTTGGATTTTAAATAATCGATACAGAGAGAGATCACTACGGACATGACCGGTGGACAGGTGGACAGTAGATGCCTAATTCCTGATCCCACCTCTCGTGTTTCTCAAGTTCTGTGCCTTTGTTTTGTTTAGAATTTGGAAATTGTACAAACATCTATAAAGTCTTTATGAGATCATTAATTGTAATTTTTATCTCTTCATTACGAAAACCCATGTCCATTATTCCTGTAGTTAGTCCCATCTTTGTTTTGATCTCCTACTGCAATAACAGTGACTGGACATTTAAACTAGACAGAAGGTTTTTGGGAAACATATAATTATAAAAAAAAACCTTTTCTCTTATTTCTCTCTTATTTTATTTTATTACGAACTTTTTGAATTGAATGGCGATCTAACATTATTAGATAATTGTAAAAATCAAAATTGATTTACTTTTTAAAAAAAAATAATTGAACGAAATGGTCTCTACCCGTGAAAACGTTGTTGAAACGGACATGTTTGTCTATTTACTCCGTTAATTTAATCTTTATTGTGATTAAAATAATTAGAAATAAATACGTTATCAATTATGGCATGTCAAACTTGCTATATTCGATAATCTTGTGATGTATATTCAAAATCTTGTGATGTATGTTCAAAATCTTGTGATGTATGTTCGAAATCTTGTGGTGTATGTTCAAAATCTTGTGATGTATGTTCAAAATCTGGTGATGCATGTTCAATATCTTGTGATGTATATTTAAAATCTTGTGATGTATATTCAAAAATCTTGTGATGTATGTTCAATATCTTGTGATGTATATTCAAAAACTTCTGATGTATATTCTATAATCTTGTGATGTATGTTCAAAATCTTGTGATGTATATTCTATAATCTTGTGATGTATGTTCGAAATCTTGTGATGTATATTCGAAATCTTGTGATGTATATTCGAAATCTTGTGATGTATATTCTATATTCTTGTGATGTATGTTCGAAATCTTGTAAGGTATATTCGAAATCTTATGATGTGTATTCGATAATCTTGTGATGTATATTCGAAATCTTGTGATGTGTGTTCTACAATTTAGTGATGCGTGCAATATTATTGCATTATGACGCAACAGTATTCCAAAAAAGTAAGGACAATTTTCATTGGTTAGAAATAACGAAAGTAGCCGGAGCTGTGTCGACATCGTGATGCATACAACTTTGCAAGTGTGAAATTGGCGAATTCAACCTAAAGTCAAAATTATAGGCAATATTATTATACTTCTGTTAAAATGTCTCCTATATAAAGTTCAGAAGGTAAAATAGCTATCTTTTATACTTCACGCATAACAAAGCTATGCCCCGGGGTATAGTTTTTGCTATCCACCCTCGGAAAATTTTCATGCAATTTTTGCCTCCAATTTTGATTTCCAACGACAAATCTACTGACTGATGATGTCATAATGACTTTAGTAGCATTGTGACGTCATCAGGATTTCAGATTATTCTTGCAGTATTATCTTACTAAAAACAATTCAAACCTCAGAAATTATATTATACATCAGTATAATAAAACGCTTATCCACTGTTTGTGAGTGGGATAGCTCTTTTATCAAACCCTTGACAGGGACAATTCCCCTCGGGCAAGCCCTCGGGGAATAGTTCCCTGTCGCGGGTTTGATAAAAGAGCTATCCCACTCACAACCAGTGGATAAGTGCACACTATAGTAAGACAGTATTGTGAAAACGTATTGTTTTGGTATCACGAAGCACTAAGTCAGTCATAACGTGAAAAGTGGGAATCAAGAACATTAATTTGATATTTTAACACACGACATCTAAAACAATTTAATGGCTAACTGCTGGAGAATGTTTTATCCTATTTTAAGGTCCTCATATTGTAGTGATGTTGATTAATCGGTATGGACACTTAAAAAAAACCATATAATTATGAAAAAAAAACTTTTCTTTATTTCTCTCTTATTTTATTTTATTACGATTTATCTTATGTAGGTGCTAGTTAGAATAATCTAACTGTGTCTCGGGACAAACTCTTAAAAAATTACCACGCAGGGTTGGTTCGAAATTGGCCCATTGACCGTAGCACTAGTCCAGGGACGACTTTGCAATAAATAAATAAATAACACGACAAATGTTTAGGAGAAGGTGGCTGTCAGGAAAAGATTAATTGCCATGCATCATTGATTATTGTCATTCACAAATTTTTCCAATTATTTTTATAGTAAATGTATTGAAAATTTCCTAATATTTTAAAGCTGTTTTTACAGCCTGAAATATTAAATTCAAAAAATCGTAATATATGTAATGATATATCATATTCTTGACAAGCAATAAACAATGATAAAAATTATTGTCGCATATCTGCGGTGATTTTCTTTGATCTTTCTGTGGTGATATATCCCATATCACATATGCAATAATACTTTCCAAACATGTTTCAAAGTTTTTACACTCTATAGTATACAGTTTTAAAGAACAGTTTTATGAGCTCATAAGTATATTAAATGGTTAATTTATCAAAACCTGCCACTAGAAATTCAAAAGTCTTAAGTTAAACCAAATTGTCCAGGATATTCTTAGTAAAGTATGTCAAAGGTCAAGGTCAAGTGAATTGTAAGGTTGGTATTTTTCCTTATGTTTTATGGCAATCAGTGCACATGGTAAATAGCATAAAATTACCCCTTAAAGGTCTTATGCAAGGAAATAGCCAATCAAAATGAACTCAGTCAAATGTAGTTCTATATATAGAGCGACAATAATATTTCTTTTCTTTTTTCATTTTCAGCAACTTTATGTATAGGTCTACAGTTTTAATTTTGGACTCATGCACTAGGAATATCATATCAGCAGAATTGTGCCACTGAATCAAATTGAACTCTTTTTTTAGGTACGCATGATTGATGTAACTTCGTCGATGGTGTGTTGGCTGTTTGCCATGTGTATTTCGGGGTAGGTTTGTTTACTCTAAATTTTCTTTCTTAAAAGCCGCATAAGGGGTATATTTTTTCTGATCTCAAATTTTTGTCTAAGCATTAATCTTTATTTTCTATTTCATGAATTATCTGCCGAGAGTCTAGTTAATTAATTTATTTGATTAAAGCTATATAGTAACCATGGTAACATATAGTGAAATTATTTCCTTGTGTGAGACCTAAAGAAAAATCAGGTTACTCATTTTTACGACAATTTCTTTGATTTCAGGAGTAGCCTCCCTTTTTACAGATCCAAAATGGTGGTTATACAGTAAGGCATGCAGTCTGGTCATCAACGGAGAGTTTTGACACCCGTATTACCCGTATTTCTACCATTCACCTCTGCATCCTTTGTTGGTTCATCAGACAGGTAAGAAAAACAATATTAAAGTTAAAATAATTTTATCAAGATAAATAAAATAATTAATGGAAAAAAATTACATTAACAGACTCTCTCGTATAAGAAAATATCACATTTTACACACTGCAATTATACATCATTTACATATCCACATTTTCCCATTTACACAAGCAGTTGAATACATTTAGTGCTTAATAAAACATAGCAAAAATCATTACATGTAAGACAATTCACAAAATACATGAATGCATTAAACTGTGAAATACAGATTTCGTACATTTAATTAAAATACACAGCATCAATACCCCCCTTCACAATCTTGCAACTTTCTTTTTAATTCAAAGTCACTAGGCAACACTAAAGATTTCCACTTATTGCTTTTCAGTCCATGACAGGAAATTGAGGAATAAAGTTGACAGGACAGCCCGAACTGTCCTCGGTACCAGCTTATGAGGGAACCAGCCGCAGTGGACAAAGCACGTTACATTATAGGATAATAGGTAAGTCTCCGGAGTAGTGTTTGTAGCAATTTTCGTACTTGGTCCTGCATCGAAGCTTCAGGACCATTGATATTTATCTCTGCATGGATTCTCTTATGGCTTTGGTTCTTCCCAGAAACATGTGACTGGTGGTGGTCCCTATATTCTTCTGGCTTTTGTGGTGAGGAATGCTTCATTTTTAGCTCACCTGAGCCGAAGGCTTTTCTGATCACATTTTGTCCGGCGTCCGTCTATCTAGCTGTCTGTCCGTCTGTCTGTCCATCTGTCTGTCTTTAAACTTTTCACATTTTGACTTCTTCTTAAGAACCCCTGGACCAATTTCAACCAAACTTGCCACAAAGCATCCTTGGGTGAAGCGAATTCAAGTTTGTTCAAATGAAGGGCCACACCCTTATTCAAGGGGAGATAATTGGGAATTAATGAAAATTTTGTGTTTTAAAAATCTTCTTCTCAAGAACCACCATGCCAGGAAAGTTGAAACTTGCGGGAAAACATCCTCAGGTAGTGTAGATTCAAGTTTGAACAAATCATGACCCCCCCCCCCCCCCCGGGGTAGGGCGGGCCACAATGGCCGAACTAGTTTTACATAGAAATATATAGGAGAATTCTTTAAAAAATCTTCTTCTCAAGAATAACAAAGCCATAATTGATCATATTTACATGAAAGCATCCTCAGGTAGTGTAGATTCAAGTTTGTTCAAATCATGATCCCCGGGGGTAGGGTGGGGCCATAATTGCCGACCAAAGTTTTACATAGACATATATAGGAAAATTCTTCAAAAATCATCTTCTCAAGAACAGCAAAGGCATGATTGGTCATGGGACTACTTTTGGATTTAAGCTTTTCAATAATTAACCAATTTCTACTTTTTCATAGCCACAGTGCTCAGGTGAGTGATGTGGCCCATGGGCCTCTTGTTAATTACTGTAGAAGTACTTTTCCCGGGTGGTATTAATTTACGCTTTGTACGCAGTCATACATTTTCTGCGGAAATTTGTCCAAGCATACTTAATATAAATGTCGCATATAGCGACAGTCTAGAAAATCCACATAATTTTCTACCCACGGATTAAACAGAAATTGAGATTCCGCGGAATTATCACCCCATGGAAAAAGGTACGTCTACAGTATTATAAATTTATGTGTTGTTTTGTTTATTTTAGAGCTGCCTGGTCTTTTATGAGAAACTCCTTACTTTGATGACCAATGGAAAAGCCTCATCCCTCCCACTGCTAAAGAACCCCTTATCTTAATCACTAGCCATCAATCAGCGATCACTTTTATCAAAGCTCAAAGGTACATTATTGAAGTCTCTTTTGACACCATTTTTTCCAGTCTCTGACTTTGTTTTAGAAATAAGATTGTCAATTTTTTGCTAATGAATTCCTTATAAATCAGTGAACTTCCTCTTTTGTAGCTAATTAGAGATTATTAATTAGAGTTCAAAAAACTTTTAAGCAGAAAGCCAAAACTCCCAACATTTCAACTTCCATATCATTTTTTTTTTCAATAATTCACTCATTAGATTTTTTTGAGTTTTGAAATGAAAATACTGTGGGTGAATTTGTACAAAAATTTAGCCAAAAATTCAATAATCTGTTGGGAAGAGTATTCTCTTATTTTTCATCCCTTAAGGACAAAGTTAAATTTTGATGCACTAGTATATGAAAGATAAATAACTCAGAGACAATTTGTGCAAATTTCATTTAATATAATTAACTTTTACTTGTCTTAAAATTTCAAAAATATGCTATATATTGGCACTTTTAACTTTTTAGTAAAGTAAGTCAAAGTACTAGGTCACAGTTCACGAGAGCAGTAATATGACAATTTACAAATGCCATAGTGCCAAGAAATAAAGGTGCAAAATATTTAAGTCCATATCTTTTACAGTTTTTGAGGTACAAAGTGTGACAGATGGACAGACGCCGGGTACAGTGATCCCTTGGTCCCGCTCTGCTCCACAGACGACACAAAATGATGTCTATCAAAATCTTTTGGATATCATAATCCACTTAACCTAATGCATTACAACTCAAAACTGGATTTATGAAGTCAGGTCCAACCATGAGTCTGTCAATCTGTCTATACCAATAATGTTGCTTAGATATTATATATGTTAGTTTTTTGCTTTTGATTAATCATTTCAGTTAATGTATATAATGAATGTTGTGATGTTAAGCTTAAGGAAAGGTTAAAATATAAAGAAAACTACCTTAAACACTTTAAATTTATATTGCAGAGAAGTTGGTAGATGTAAAGTTTGAAGACCTGCTTCATTTATTACTGGTGCTGGAGAGATCCCTGTGAATGGATTTGAATAAAAAATGTACACACAATTTTATGACAATGATGATGAGAAGAGACTTCCATTTTCCTCTATATGTTTATTAACCTTCAATTTGCCCCGGGGCTGCTCCTGTGGTGTGTTGTCAGCATTTGTTGTCAGCATTGATTGTTAGAGCATTGAAAGAGTCACAAGGTTTCCATAAGATTTGAATGAAATATTTTGATGATGTCAGTTTTATAGTTTCATTTGAAAAGAATGTGACAAGATGTCTGAAGATGTTCTGTTTTGGCTTTAACCAGTCAAATTTTACCTGTTATTTAGAGCAGACTATTCAGAGAAATGAAAGGACAGTAGGCATTTTAGAATGTGTTGTTCTGAATTTTTAGGTGTATGTATACAAATTAATGACCTCGTGCAAAATTTTCCTTTATAAATACTGTATACAGGGTTATTTTTGCCTGTGTTATTTTTGTACTTTCACACTTCCCAACAATTTTGCCCTGTTTTAAATTCGCCCAGTCACAGTTCTGTTATGCTGCATTTTTTTGATTTACACCGTTTTAAATTTGTCCAACTATGAGTAGGGCGAAAGGGGCGAAAATACTGTAGATCACTAAATTTTCGCGACACCTCATTTTTGCGAGATTGTCATTTACTCTTTATTAGCGAGACATAATACGCGAGAATGAAATTTTCGCAAACTCATTGTCTCGCTTAATTACGTGAAAATAAAATTCTCGCGAATAAAAAGTGATTTACAGTAGAATGGGGGCAAAAATTTTCTTGTATATAGTAGATATATTGGACATTCTTTGTAAATCATAAAATTATTGCTTTCTGTAATGGTTATGTGACAAGTATAAAGTGTAGTTACCTCTATTTTAGGTACTACATGTATATGATGTTTTCTTTTTATAATTTACTCTAGTACAAAACCTGATTAGGGTAACTGTGTACATGTGTGTGTTTTCAAAATTTGCTTTTTTAGACACCCGAGGCAAATATTCAAATGAGCCTAATGTGATCAAAATTTGTTCACTGTCCATATTGTCATTTATGTTTCATCAACTTCTGCAGAAAATTTCATCCAAAATTTTAACATGTGTGAGTTAAAAAAATTGACAAAGTTTATAATGAAGCATCCTTACATCTTTTAGAATCAAAGGGGAAATAATAGAATTTTAACTTAAGGCAATATCTTTATTAAGTGAAAGAGAATTAGATCCATGGTACATATAATGGAGGTCTTCAAGTTCATTTCTCAAATCCCATTTCTATGAGAACCATTACAAGTACCAGGTATCTTCAAAATAATTGAGATGATTTAAATTATGCATTTATTTTCTTGTTTATGAACTTATTTTTACACATTAGAAGAATACAAAGATAAGGGGCCATTCCAAGTTTTTTCTTTGTGTCTAAGCATCCACACTAAAATCAAAAACCTATCTTTTTGTGTGAAACAATGCACAATTTTGTAACCATAAAATTTCTCATCTTCAACTGAGAATTTTCTGTGCATTGTAACTGTATTCAAACTACTTGATTATCAAAAGAAAATTTTTGGTACACCATTTAATTTTTTTTTTAAATGATGCTGAACCCAAAAGAGTAAATTGCTTCTTAAAGATTAGTATTTGTCAATAGTAATTTGTGATTGTTTTCAATTTCACATGTATGAGCTAAAAACCAATCTGTCCGCAGATGCTAAACATAGAAAAAAAACTTGGAATTGCCTATTATAGTTAAAATATACTTGAATAAATGTGCGAACTAGAACAAGGAGCTGAAGTGAGCAATGTTTCCCAAATGGGTCTTTCTTTTTATATGTGTATAGTTGGTACATTTTTTCATTGTTGCTTCATTATTAGCAGTTGCAGTTTTGACATTAATGTGATGTCAAAAATATTTCATTTCAAGCTCTCAGTGCATGTATTTTGCTTGTGTGTGATTAGCTCTTTGTAAGTTAGGTTACACCATTATATATTTTAAGAGACAACTGAATGGACAATTCACAGTATCTCATGTAGCTTTGTCATTTTCCATTAATTATGTTCCCCAAACGGAGTTTGGGAACATATTGTTTTTACTCTGTTTCTTACTATTATTATTCTTTTTTCTTCTTATTTCTTCTCGGTTACTTTTTTGTCCGCGAGTGTTCTCAGGAACTGTTCATCCAACTGAGCTAAAACATTTTTAGGGTTAATAGGTGTGTAGTGTAGGTGTGCGGAACGAAGGTCATTTTGCGCGCATACGCATGCACGTGCTGGCGCGTGCAACACGTGAAATGACTTATATACTGAATATAGCTATAACTTTTACATTTTTTAATGAAATAATTTGAAACTCATTATATAAAGATATATTAATAGTGTAGATAATGTGACACTGTCAAATTAGCACGAACTCACGCGCATGCACGTGTGCTTCACTCTGATTGGCTGAAACGAAAATTTCAATATCTTTTCTGTTTTTTGACGAAATGCTATGAAATTTAAAACATGGGCATATTTTTGGATGTTCTAGAATATGATATATAGCAATTATCATGAAAACACGCGCATGCACGTGTGCTGCAATCTGATTGGCTAAAACTTTAAATGGCTATAACTCCCTTGTTTTTCAACCAAACAGGATGGGATTTAGAGCATAGACAGACATAATAGACTCCTACAAGAGGGTATGGTCAATATGCACATGCATGCACGTGTTTGCACGTGTACTTTGTTCTGATTGGCTGAAACAAAAATCTTAATATCTTTTTTTGTTTTTAGACGAAATGCTTTGATATTTTAAACAAAGCCATGCATTAAGATATCCTACAATATGATGTATAATATTTTTCATGAAATCACGTGCTTGCACGTGCGCTGCAATCTGATTGTCTTAAACTTTTAATGGTTATAACTTTCTTAGTTTTCAACCAAACAGGATGGGATATAGAACATAGATCGACATAATGGACTCCTACAAGATGGTATGGTCATTATGCACATGCATGCACGTGCGTGCACGTGAAGTGAGCAAAAATTAAAATACATTTAAATGAGCGTTTTTTTAATATTTTTGGATTAAATGCTTAAATATTGAGTATATTTTAATACATTGAAAGTGTAGACAATATGATACGGCCATTAAGCACATGCATTCACATGCGCACGCGTGCAATGCTAAAATTGAAATACACTTAGTATACTTCTGGGAAAACGTTGTTAAAGACTAAAATACGTAGAGTTTGTCTTATTTAATGAGACTTACATGGAATATGGCACCAAAAGGGAGTTGGGGAGCGTTTGGGGAACATCTGTAACGGCCCCCGTTACAATTAGCCCTAGTTACTCTTATTTTTTCATGATTGCATGAAGAAACATATTTTACATTTTGAAGTAATAATAAGTTGCAGACAGAATTTCTCAGTGAATATTATGCTATTGTTTGGATTTTTTCTAAAATGTATACAAATTATTTTTATATACTGGAATAGATTAAGCAAATCATACTGAAGTTAAATGTGAGGGGTGGGTTATTTAGAATTTTTGGCATGAGAGGTTTTGCTAAATTAAAGCTGAACACGACTCGTAAATCATAGGCATACGCCTTTTCGATATCATTATCTACGATACATCAACACCAGGTTATACTTTTCAGATTCGTTACACCAGACTGCTTTATTAGCTCACCTGAGCCAAAGGCTCAAGTGAGCTTTTCTGATCACAATTTGTCCGTTGTCTGTCGTTGTCGTTGTAAACTTTTTACATTTTCGACTTCTTCTCAAGAACCTGGGCCAATTTCAACTAAACTTTCTACAAAGCATCCTTGGGTAAAGGGGATTCAAGTTTGTTCAAATGAAGGGTCACGCCCTTATTCAAGGGGAGATTATTGGGAATTAATGGAAATTTGGTGGTATCTTTTAAAAATCTTCTTCTCAAGAACCACTGTGCCAGGAAAGATGAAACTTATGGGGAAACATCCTCAGGTAGTGTAGATTCAGGTTTGTTCAAATCATGACCCCTGGGGGTAGGGCGGGGCCACAATGGCCGACCAAAGTTTTACATAGAAATATATAGGAAAATTCTTTAAAAATCTTCTTCTCAAGAATTACAAAGCCATAATTGATCATATTTTCATGGAAGCATCCTCAGGTAGTGTTGAATCAAGTTTGTTCAAATCATGACCCCCGGGGGTAGGGCGGGCCCACAATGGCCGACCAAAGTTTTACATAGAAATATATAGGAAAATTCTTCAAATATATTCTTCTCAAGAATAACAAATTAGCCATAATTGATCATATTTATATGGAAGCATCCTCAGGTAGTGTAGATTCAAGTTTGTTCAAATATTGACCCCCGGGGGTAGGGCGGGGCCACAATGGCCAATCAAAGTTTTACATAGACATATATAGGAAAATTCTTTAAAAATCATCTTATCAAGAAAAGCAAAGCCATGATTGGTCATGGGACTACTTTTGGATATAAACTATTCAATAATAATCCAATTTCTACTTTTTCCCAGCCACAGTACCCATGGGCCTCTTGTTAGACGGGGGTCTAACATTTTTTTCACATTTCTATTGATCTTCATATGCATACCAGTTTTCAACGACATTGTTTACATCGAGCCGCAACTTAATTGGCCATTGGTCTCATTTGCACAGAACGTGTACTTTAATTTAAACTAAAACATATCCAAAGGACAATGTTGGCCAAGTTGCGGCTCATATCTAATTTTAAAAACAAGATGTGTTTGTGAAACACTGATGCCCCCGTATGGCAACATAGCGAAGGTGAAGCTTTCTCAAATGCAGATCAAATATGTTGGTACCAAAGTTAGGCCTTTTCACAAGAAATGCGAAATATAAAACGCTAGCTACACCTGTTTCAGGGTTATGACCAAGGTTAACATTTTATAATATAGGATAAACTCCGGATCAAGGCCAAAGGGTCAAGGTTGTTGGGTTCTAAAGAAAAGCCTTGTCTCAAAGATTACGTATGGGAAATATGAAAGCGCTGGCCCTTACTATTCAAAAGTTATGGCCAAGGTTAAAGTTTGTAAAAAGTAGGTCAAATTCTAAGATCAAGGTCAAAGGGTCAAGATTCTTGATATCCAGTGAAAGGACTTGTCACAAGGATTACACTTGTGAAATATGAAAGCTCTGGCCCCTACTGTTCAAAAGTTATGGTCAAGGTTAAACATTGTAAAAAGTAGGTCAAACTCCAAGATCAAGGTCAAAGAGTCAAGGTTCTTGATATCAAATGAAAGGTCTTGTAACAAGAATTCAATTTTTGAAGTATGAATGCCCGAGTCCAAACCCTTATTATGCTCAATGTTGTAATTTTAATGTAGGTCAAACTCCAAGGTCAAGGTCAAAGGGTCAAGGTTCTTGATATCCAATAAAAGGTCTTTTCATCAGGATTATATATGTGAAGTATGAAAGCCCTAGTACTTAATGTTCAAAAGTTATAGCCAAGGTTAAAGTTTTTTCATAGATACGGAAATCTCCAAGGTCAAGAGGTCAAGTTTGTTGGTATCCAATGAAAGGTCTTTCCAAAAAAATATATATATCAAATATAAATGCCCTGGTATCTATTGTTCAAAAGATATGGCCAAAGTAAAAGTTCAAAATTTTTGTGTTAAAATGGGTTAAACTCCAAGGTCAAGGTCAAAAGGTCAAATTTGGTGGTACCCAAAGAAAGGTCTTGTCACAAGGAATACATAAGTGAAATATGAATATCATAGCTCCACTAAATCAAAAGTTATAGGCAAGGTTAAAGTTTTTGCGGACAAACAGACAAACAGACAGACAGAGAGACAGACAGACAGACAGACAGACGGACGGACACGACAAAAACTATATACCCCCGAAACTTCGTTTACGGGGGCATAAATATGTCTCCAAACAAGGGTCGAGATAGCTACTAAATTAACCGGTCACCGAGCATCAACGATTGATATCATAATCACCTTACTCACGTGACATTCTAATTTTCGATATGCTGACGCTTTTATTGAACATTTCATTGATTGTGTTTAAGTTTCAGTTGTGCCAATATCTATCGTGCTTCCAACTTCAAACTATGGAAGATTTTTTAGCAAATTTTAATAGGGTTTGAAGATTAAATAAATGTGTTTCTTAATTAACTTTATATTTTTCATTAGAGGTGTTTTGAAAGCATTCTGGTATTGACAGTGTAATTAGTAAGTACATGTATAGGCTCATGTCGCCTCTGTATTGTCTGCAGGGCGAGACATCTACCCCATCCCTAAAAATTAGAATCAATTTTTTAATTGTGCACCATAAAAATAACATGAACTCTCTCTTCTCCTGCTAAAACAAATCATATGTGTTAATGTTTACATTCAAGATCCATGCGATTTAAATGTCTCCGCCTATTTGCGGATACCTTGGATTCGAAAGTGGTCCCGTCCAAATTTCCGGAATTTCAGGCTTTTACATGTTCTTTTCGATTAGATTGTCTGTAGTTATAGAAAAAGGTATGACAAAAAATTATAGTAATACACATGTAAATATCAAAAGCATATGCTTACACATTAATCATAGATTAAATTAGCGATATATTGTAATGTTAAGCTTAAAATGGGTAGCCGAAAAGGTTCCAAATGACGTACTTAAGTGCATTCATTCTTTAGTTAAAAAACTAAGAACCAATCAGAATTGAAATAAAACATGTTAGCTGAAATACGAAGATATTAAAGTATTCTACATGAATATGGAAAGTGGACGAAGGAAAAGAAGAAGTCATAGTCGTTCTTTGGCACTTTCATCTGTTATATGTGAACGCCCTTTTTCGTGAATTTTTCACTCAGATTGATCACATGTATACCGATGATGTTAAAGCGTCTGCTCTATTAGTAAATCCTTACAGATCACAAGGGTACATTCTCAAACTACATGTTAGACCTCCGGTGTACTCTCACTACAAAAACAACAAACATTGGCTTGTATAAACACTGGAAAATATTTCGAGTTACAGTATTTTAATACTAAACGTCAGATTAATTTAATTTTCTTTTTTAGGTGAAAACAAGATGTCAAATACGACTGAGGTTTCGGATGACGGAGAGGCTATAAACGAAGACTATTATGAAAACCCAGCTGTTGTGATGCTAATCATTTTCTCCGTCATCGGAGTTGCCGGCAACGCCCTTGTTTTATATGGTTTTTCTATGTTAAATCCAAAAATGACTTCAACGATATTCATATTAACTTTGGCGGGAATCGATTTTACTTCCTGTCTGGTTACAATTCCTGCCACAGCTGCTATGGAGATGGTTGCTTTTAGGGTGCCTTACGACCCTTTGTGTAAAGCCTATCATTTTCTGCTTACCTCAACTATACCCTTTTCGGCGTTTCTGATGGTAGCAATTGCTGTGGATCGTTATTACTGCATATGTAAGCCTTTCATCCAGATTATGACGAAGTTTAGAGCCAAAGTTATAGTATTTTCTCTAAGCATTCTAGCCCTGATTATTGACTTCGTAAGTTGCTTGAATTTTGGTTTGATTGAACTAAAGGACAGATATCATACAAATCTGACACTTGAAATACAAGCCATTGCAGAATTGCTTTCACCAGATCACCCCGCGGTACTTGCGCTTCGAGAACTACATTTGCAAAATAAGGTTCTTTTTTGCGGAAACCCCCGGATGTTAGGAGAAACATTTTACACAGTGTATAATACAATATACGCATCAATTTACGCGACATGCGGCATTGTGGTAATCATCCTGTATGTTGTTATTTACCACTTCATTCTTACTCACAGACAACGACGACTTAGAACCGAATTTTTCCCCTCTTGCATATTCAGTAAAACACAACTTGGTGAAAGTGAAAATACTGATTTTATTTACGTTAGTCAAGAAACGCAGAACACGCGTGTGACCGAGGAAACAACTGAAAAGGATGCCAATTTGAACAGTCCCATGTTAAAACCAAATAACGAAGGTTCGCAGGCTACAACGCCCAGTAATGAAACTCCACCCAAGTCAAGAGCAAAGAAGAAGAAAAATCACAGGAAATCGGATGCCACATCTACTTTTCGACTAAAACGAGCGTATTCGTGTAAATAACATCAAGACAGCTCTGATGCTGTCTGTTGTTGCTCTGGTATTCATTGCGGCGTTCCTACCAGCTTGGCTAATACAGCTAAAGGTTGTACCGTTTAACACGATTTTGTTCTACATGTACTTTATTTATAACTTAGCAAATCCTTTCATCTATGGTTTTATGAACCCTGATTTTCGTCAGAAAATGGCTATTGCTTGTACAAGAATTAAAAATCAGTTTAAAAAGTGATTTCACAACAATGGTGCTCAAGATGTGTATCACTTCAATTAGCCATCGCACACTCAATATGTTTTTTAAAAGACCAATTTTTCTTCTTTGTTGTAACAATTTTCATGTATAATGCGTATTTCTCAGAATATGGTTTAAAGTGCTAGTTTGAATGAACGATGTGGTTGAAAAATATATTTATACAAGAAAGTAACCATTTATCTTTTTAGCTCACCTGAGCTTTTCTGATCACATTTTGTCCGGCGTCCGTCTGTCTGTCTAGCTGTCCGTCTGTCTGTCTGTCTGCCCGTCTGTCTGTCTGTAAACTTTTCACATTTTCGACTTCTTCTCAAGAACCGCTGGGCCAATTTCAACCAAACTTGCCACAAAGCATCCTTCGGTGAAGAGGATTCAAGTTTGTTCAAATGAAGGGCCATGCCCTCATTCAAGGGGAGATAATTGGCAATTAATGAAAATTTGGTGGTATGATTTAAAAATCTTCTTCTCAAGAACCACTGTGCCAGGAAAGATGTTCAAATCATGACCCCCGGGGGTAGGGCGGGCCCACAATGGCCGACCAAAGTTTTACATAGAAGAATATAGGAAAAATCTTTAAAAATCTTCTTCTCAAGAATAACAAGCCATAATTGATCATATTTATATGGAAGCATCCTCAGGTAGTATAGATTCAAGTTTGTTCAAATTGTGACCCTCTGGGGTAGGCCACGATGGCCGCCCAAAGTTTTACATAGAAATATATAGGAAAATTCTTTAAAAATCATCTTATCAAGAATAGCAAAGCCATGATTGGTCATGGGACTACTTTTGGATATACACTATTCAATAATAATCCAATTTCTACTTTTTCCCAGCCATAGTGCTCAGGTGAGCGATGTGGCCCATGGGCCTCTTGTTATCACGTGTTTCGGCGTGGAATGGTGACCTGTGTTTGTGCTGGTTATTTGGCATTACCTTTGTTTACATTTTATTGCAGTTATGTGTATCCGTGATTGTTTGTATACTGCACTAACCTGTACAACTATAATTGAAAGTTTCTTTGTTATCTTACTTTCCTGCATTAGACAAAGTGTTACGTTATTAACTTATTATTGTCGATACCGAGTGTTGTATAGCATATGTCCGTCTACACCAGTGTTGACTGATTACACTGAACAGTGACCAAGTCCTATCCTTTATATAGGGGTCTGCAGGTATAGCGATTCTCCGAACAGAAATGGCGGCCACATTCCTTTTAGGAATCTTGTTCAGCTTTAAGTACGTTGCTAATCTATGTACCATAAAAAAAATTTATTAATAATTATTTCATCTGATACTAAATAATACATGTAATACATTTTTACCTGAGCGTTTGTATTTTCTTATACTAAATGTTTTTAAAAAATTATTGATATGTTTTATTAAAAGTTTATAAAAACATTTTTGACAGACTTTTTCCTAAAAATATAATATATTTAACAAGTGCAAGAAAAGAACTTTAAGAGCAAGTCATTACCAAGTAACAGTAAGTAGCCCTACCTGGACCAAAGTGCATTGATGATGCATCTAGGGATATGTACACTATCAGACTTGTTTTGGGTGCTAGTCTGACCTACATTTTCCAAATAAGTTAACAGGTTAAAGTTTTAGGAGCATGTCTATTACCAAATAACTATAAGCTCTATCTGGACCAAATTTGCATGGATAATCCATCTAGGGAAAGGCACTTACAGACTTGCTGCTTTGGATACTGGATCTGACCTTTATTTTCCAGGAGTAGGTCCATTAGGCATTACCATGTAACTATAAGCTCTATCTGGACCAAACTTGCATGAATGATGTATCTAAGGATGTACACTACCAGACTTGCTTCGATGCTGGATCTGACCTACATTTTCCAGAAAGTCAATTTAGCCATATTTTAACCAAATTAACTTATGGATGGTGTATATAATGCTGGGGATTTATAGACCAGCTTTGGATGCCGAGTTTGACGTATATTTTTTGCTCTTGGACTAGCTTTATATTTATGCCCCTGGATCGAAAGATCCTGGGGGTATATTGTTTTTGTCCTGTCTGTTTGTCTAGCTGTCTGTCTGAATGTTGTCAACGTGACGAAAATTGACTCCCGACTCTGTAATCAATCAAAGCTCGTGCTACTTTTAAGCTATCTTGGAAATAAATTTATCTATATAAAGCATTGTGTTTTATAGACGAAGTACAAGAAGGTCAAAATCTGACCTAAGTCTATTTCAATCTCATAATGATGATAATATTAAACTTAAAGGCGTTTATGATTTAAACAAATCGTATCAATGTACAATTAATCCCTATAATATCAATATGAGGACCTGAAATAAGATAAAACATTATTCTCCAGCAGATAGCCATTTTGATGCTGCCACCGTTTGTCTTTTCACGTTAATCGTTATGACTTAGTGCTTCGTGATGCTGTACCAAAACAATACATTTCACTATACTGTCTTACTATAGTATTAGTTATAATTTGGACTTAAGGTTAAATTCGCCAATTTCATACTTGCGAAGTTGTGTGCATCACGATAACAATCGCCGCTCAAGCTACTTTCGTTATTTCTAACCAATGAAATTTGTCCTTACTTTCTTATAAAACTGTTGCGTCATATCACCCATAATGCAATATTATTGCACGCATCACTAAATTGTAGAACACACATCACAAGATTTCGAATATACATCACAAGATTATCGAACAAACATCAAAAGATTATTGAACATACATCACAAGATATTAAATATAAATCACAAGATTTTGAACATGTATCACAAGATTATAGAATACACATCACAAGATTTCGAATATACATCACAAGATATTGAATATACATCACAAGATTATAGAATATACATCACAAAATTTCGAATATACATCACAAGATATTGAACATGCATCACAAGATTATAGAATATACATCACAAGATTTCGAATATACATCACAAGATATTGAACATACATCACAAGATTTAGAACATGCATCACAAGATTTTGAATGTACATCACAAGATTTAGAACATACATCACAAGATTTTGAATATACATCACAAGATTATCGAATATAGCAACGTTTGACATGCCATAATCAATGAAACTATGTAAAATGACTTTTTGACAGAATTTCATAGAATTGTTTTTAAGGCATCTAAAGGATTGGTTAAAAAAAATTAATTTTCTGATAAACAATGTCTTTTCCTGCTAAGCCTTCTAAGGTATTGAAACACATTTAAATGTAAAGCCTGAAAAACGGGTAAAGGCTAGCTTTATTTATTTATTTTATTTTAAGCTAAGGAGAGGAGAATAAAAATGCACATTTCCTTTTCATTGCCTTCATTCTTTTGAAATTAGATTTTAACATTAGAAATATGCAAGGAAATAAATATTAGGATTCTTTGAAGTGACACATTTCAGACAACTGTATACGCAAACTGCAGTTCATAGAAATACATTAAATACCGTTCATTTCAAGGACTGACTTGCAGTTTTCATTTAACTTTAGAAGAATCAAATACCAAAAATGCCAAAAGGGGAATACAATATACACATGTATAGACGAAGATATTTATTTACACAATAAACTCGGAAAAAGCACAATAAAACATTCGTAAAAGTAATTCACTGATCTTTCTTTTAAATTTCTTTGCATAAGGTTCGATGGTAAGCATATGTGGGTGAAGAGCAGTTAGAATGTCTACTCATTTTTGTAGTCGTCATAAATATACCTGTATAATTCATTAAAGGTACTTGGACACTGATTTGAAGTTAATATTTTCTCTATAATATGACGACTTATATACTTTAATAGCATTTCACACAAAAATTAATTAAAAATCTTATTTCATTTAAAAGTTATTAAAACCTCAAATTTTTGGCGGGTTTGATTGACAAATCCTTGCACTTTTACAAATTTTAATTTTAATCTTAATACTTGGAAAAAGTGGCAATCATGTTGTGTATGAATGAAAAATATTAATACTATAATCCAGAAAATTCAGAGTAGACATGTTCAAAAGCAAAACAAACACACAATATATTCTCAGTCCGTGCAGTTGTGGTGAGCAGACTTTGACAATTGAACGCACTCGGTGAAATCAAAACATCAACAAAAACAGAACTCCTGCCTTGTTTACAAAAACTGTGTACATAACACGAGTGTGCTCGATTTGCAAACACGACTTAGCTCGAAATGACGATACTTGTGAAGGCGTTTTGCTTTCTAACATTTCTACTCCGAATAAAATTATTTTTCTGGATTAAAGTTTTAATATGTCTCATTAAAACACAACAAGATTGCCATTTTTCTGAAGATTAAGAATAAAATTAAAATATGTGAAAGTGCAAGGATGTGTCAATCAAACCCGCCAAAAAATTTGAAGTTTTAATAACTTTTAAATGAAACAAGATTTTTAATTAATTTTTGTGTGAAATGCTAATAAAATATATCATTCGTCATATTACTGTGTAGTATACAGAAAATATTGAGTTCAAATCTGTGTCCAAGTACCTTTAAAATATCATCTGAACCTTAATAATAATGCAGTTTGTTTTTCAATTCGGTTTTGATTTTCAATTCAGCTGGTTTCATGCCATTGCGTAACACTGAAAACGGTTATAACCCACACACACTTAAGTTAAATGTTATTTGATATTGCATATAGCAGTCCATTCACGGAGTATAACTAAAATGATTTCTTTCTGGTGCAATTATAGACTAGTTTTAATATTTTATGAATATTACACAATAATTCATTACATAAATGCTTGACATTGGAGATGTTATAATCTTTTTTCAATATTGTTGTTACAGTATAATATTGTAAAATTCGTCATAGCTTTCAAATTTATAAAAATAAGCATGGTTTACTCAAACTCTTTTGGGAATACTAAATCTTTGATTTTTCCCTCTGCTAAGTTTTAGTTCATAAAAAAAATTGGAGATTGATTGACAGCCCGTATAAAAAAAATTGTGAAAAGCAAAATGAAAGAGATTGGTTCACTTTATGCATAAAACGGCCCTGTAGTTAAACCAATTTATTAACATAAACTAACAGTTAATGTTCCATTTAAAACATCAAAATAAAGTAGAGGCTTAGTACTTTCATTTCCTATTAAAAAATTTTCTCATTAAACTGCAGGTCTTGGAAATCAGACTTTATGTAATTGCAATGTTCTTGAAATCTAACCCTAACCCTATGGAAACATGTATATTTCATTACTTTCAGAGAAGAAAAATAATATGAGCGCACCCTCTAATCTAAAAATTAAAACATATCTTGTAATTCTCAGAAACAGTTCTATCATTTACCAGTTGTTTATTTTAGATCAGAGGTTGCGATCTATATTAAATATTGAAAAATAGTTTTAAAAATTGGCCGTACTTGTAGACTTTCTCAAAATACAAAGAAATTGACGCATTTCGTGACGTCATAATGTTTTGACTAGCCAGACATGCAATCACAAAAGGTCTAAATCATATCAAATGCAATTATTAACAAAAGTTAAGCAGTTTCAGTTTTTTTTTTTAGAAATTCGCAGGGCCAAATAAGGCAAAAGTTATCCCTGTTCTTTTAAATCTCAAAAAAACCTATACCTTTGTCATTAAAAAGATTTTGGGGGATGGATATGGGAAGATACTATGTGATTATCAAAAAAGTTGGGAAAAGGGTCATATTGGCATTATGAACATTCTCATACAAAAATGACACACAGGCATTCTGTCAAGAGAACGATAAGAGAGACAGTTAGCCCCCTATTCCTCGTATAACCCCTTAAAGTATAATTCGGCTTTTTAAAATTGCAAAATTAGTTAATATGTATCGATACAGATTTAATCTGTATCAATCTATATGGTACTAGCTTTATAACTCTGTAAGAAATTGTTAAGAATATTATTATCAAAATTTTCCTCCCAGAGAATTGAATGAAACTGATATATTTACCCTTTGAAAAATGAATTTATATGCGAATCTGTGAATCTTCACAGGAATAAATGCAGATGATGAAAGCTTTATATGTTGCTATGAAACTCTCGAGATCCTTCAGAATGACACGACGTGATTTTTTATCTAACAAAACGTTAACATTCTGTTAATAGATTAAAAATTAAAGGATTTTCAGTATAGTGAAATAACATAAATTTGAGTAAGGATTGTTTTTAAAAAAGTTGATTTTAATCCTTGCTGGAATATTTTAGACATGAACATGTAATCAGAACGAGGAAGAGAAAAAAATTACTTTTTACGAAACACAAGAAAAGAAATATGACGATTGAAAACATAAGGTCATCTCATTTGTCACGCAATTTAGTTATTAGTTGGCTAAAGCCATTTATAGTCAGTAAATCATCCAGCTATTATATAAAGTTTTCATAAAGATGGTTATGTTTTTTTTAAGTGTCCAAGAGAGTTGAGAATGAAGTACTCCGGTCATACACAATGACTTCATAATTTCAATATACACAGTGAATATTTGAAAGGAAAGAACATAATTTTCTCGTGATTTCTGTTTAGAAAATCTTTTCCTCAAAATCTGGTTTCTAAAGGAAACGCTTAATATATTTTTATTTGAATAATTCTTCGATAATCTGCAAAAACATCAATTTAATGTTAACCTACATAAGCAAATGTATTCAATTTACAAAGATAAAAAATCCTTCAAAATCACATTTCAGTGTTTAATACTTACGAGATGTAGTCAAAAATCTACACTACCTGAACAAGAACAAAGTAACTTTTACCAATGGACGAAAGACTTCAATCCTTATCTTTGCACTCTTCAAAAACGTAAACAGCTGTAAATAAGAAACATCCGACGTACTTTGCTACAGCATATTCTAGAAGGGGTGTAAACATTGAAAAAAATGTATGAGGAGTAGATTATCAATTTGTACATATTTAGAATGTATTCAGAGAGAGAGAGAGAGAGAGTAAAACGAATAAATAAAAAAAGAATAGCTTAACATATGAATAGAAAAAATAATAATAATTTATTATATAAATAAAAAAAAAAAAAAAAAAAAAAACGGGTGGAGTGAGGTGTTAGAAGTATCAGCCAAGGACAGATTATTTATTTTCTTGCTGGTCGAGGATAGATTTTTTTTTCGAGAACAGCCCATTTATTTCCAAAATTTGCCACGCCCCTCTCTAGGAATCAGGAAGTGCATGTGTAGATAGATTTACGCTTTACATTCTGTCGTTCGGTATTAATTATACTATACATACAAAATTTATTAAAACATAAATAAATTGAACTTCAATCGATAAAATTTTAACGCCTCCCCCGGCCTTTCTTCTTCACCATTTCTGTCGAATATATGCGTAGAGAGGGGGCTCTATTTTTCAGCAGTTCTTGCACTGAATTGCAACAATCTCAGAATGCATAGCTTGGATTGATACGCGTAACCAATAAATGATCAATGACTTATGCACTACTTGATTTTTATACATGTACGCATATATCAAAAAGATAAAGTTTGCGATAGAATGAAATAATCGTCCAATTTAAATATTCGTAATGGACTGAAAAAAGAATCATAAAATGCTTTCATTGATTAATTCAAGTTTTAAAGACATTTAACTATGTTGGTAATATGCAAGAAAACAACAGCGGGACTGTCTACTCCATTTTATTTTTACCCAGCAAACAAGCTGTATCTCGGACACTTCCTTTGATGTGGTGACAATGTGACGTACTATTTAAACCTCTCGACAAGCAAAACGTTAGCACGTCACAAACAGCGTAATCCGTTAGGTCTATTGTAATCGGCTATAAAATGGAAAAGGGGAGAAAAGGGTCGTTTTACATTTTAAGACCAGCTGTCCAGAATGAATGACCAGTAGCTGTTACTACTTAGGAGATCCACAGAAAGATAAAACTCAACAGCATACAAAAACTTTAAAATCACCAAAATGTTCAAAAGTTTATAACATCTATTTTCTTCCTTTTTGACTCTTCTGCACGTTATACAATTCCTCACGATTAATTAAAACCTACACTTTTTTGATATATTAAACAACTGCTTTTTCAAAACAATTTTTAAAAAAATTGTCACATTTTCTGATTGGTCATCAGCAAGTGTACTTTGTTAAAACTCACTCTGATTGTAATACAAGTACTCTGAAGTTGAAAAAGATGCTAGCGTTCCTCATTGACATCAATTATATAGTCCTCGGAGACAAAGTTTTCCGACAAACTCTTGGAATCCCGATGAGCACTAACTGTGTTCCTTTATTATCCAACCTGTTTTGATATTCATATGAAGCAGAATTTATTTTACAAAAACTTTCTACATCAGAAGAGGAAAACACTTGTTGCTTTCAATGCTACAGTTAGATATATCAACCAGCAACAATTATTTCCATTCATGTGTACAGTCATACCCGGTATATACAAGTGAACATTAAATAAAGACACAACAGAGTCAATTAAATCTGTTTTATATCTGGATGTTTTGCTGACCATAGACAAAGGACCATCAAACAACATATTATTAGACATAAAATGAATTCGGCCTTTCTTTTGTCACCTTTCCTTATTTAAGTACTTAGTAGTGACCTACTTAAATACAACATGTCCAAAAATAAACACCAATATTTCGCGCATGATAGTAAAATGAAGTGTATTTACTGTTTTAATGCAACTTTTTTCTCTTAATTATTAAAATTAAACAAAATTAAGAAATTATAGATATAAAAATGTAATTACAATTTGATATATCTGATTTTTTGACCGATTTTGCAATTGATAGGTAGGTTGACGTCGTTGCAATGGGTTTTTGACGTTATGATAGTCTGTAGCTCTTAAAGAAAGGGGTAATAAAAACATTATTAAAGAAAAAGTAATAAACACAGGCTCTTAAAATTTAAAACATAGAAATTTGAGAATATCTCCAATATCTTTATTATGTTTTATGTGAATCCATTGTGTACGTCATATTTTGTAATACTCTATAAAAATAGTAAAATTTGCTAATTTTTTGCATTTTGAGATGCCCCCTCTAGTAACAAGACGGTAGAATTTTGTTTATCTTACATATATTGTATAATACAGTATTACTCATCAAATATTATAGTTTGAACAAAATGTCTATTGTAGTATTTGTATAATTTGCTTTAAAATGCTAAAAATTGGCATTTTCCTATATAATCCTATAGTAAATGTACCTGAATTTTGAGACGGTCCCTCAAAAATACCTGGACGGTAGATTTCCCCCAGACTTTGCATGTACATTGAAGTTAATGTAAGTAATATATGGTATAAAAATGAAGAGTTTCGCTATTGTAGTTTTTACACAATAAAACTATAGTCGGCCCCTTAATTTGAGAATGTTTGTGTTTGGTCCCAGATTAATAGTTGTCCGTATTTTCAACAAAGTTGAAAAAAAGTTATTCGTTGAAGAATCAAATGAAAATATGATTACATTCAAACAGTTTTATTACAGGTGCTAGGTTTGTAAACAGAATAAAAACCCGATTATTTGTTTTCAAAATCTACTGCCTAGATCGTAAATGTTTAAGAGAGGGTGCAATGAAGAGGATAGGGAAATTTTCCTTTATACGAGGGTCATTCAAAAAATACGTAGAAAATGTCCTCCATCATCATATAATTCTTACAAAATTCAAGATCAGTACATTTTCATATGTAAAAATATTTATTTTGTCAGTGTGTAAAGTTTCATTCCATTTGATTAAATGGAACTCGTGTTAGACAATTTTCAAAGCAACATGTTTTGTCACCACGTAGCACGGTTAACAATACTGTGACGTCAAAAACAACGTCGAGAAAGTTTCTCAAAATTACTAAGCCTTTTCATTACATACACCGTTTGTAGCTTCTTCCCAATTCATCAAAACATATCCATAGCCTTTGACATCTAGTTCGCTAACAATAGTTTGAATATACCTTAAGGTAGATTCTCAATGTTTTCAAATTATTTATCGTGAAACTCTTGTTTGCACAAGTTCCGCAAAAGTGAATCGCACATCACGTTACATGACGTAACTAACTACTTAACAATTTTTTTTAACTATCATTTCTTTCTTCGCAGACCGTTCAGGGTCCGATTCCAAGTCTCTAACACTCAAAAAGTAGTTATTTCAATTATAAAAAAAATACATAGCATTTTTTGTATCTATTTCCTGGTTCTGCTAACATTTTCAGAGTTTGTTCTAAAGGCCTCCCGAATACAAGGCAAAATTTGATCGCTACCGGCTGTTCCGTGACGTCCTTTGACGTCATCGTTTTTTGCTTCTTTTCATGAAGTTTATCTGCCTTTAGAAATTGATATCTTTTAAACAAAGCGATGTATTACATTGAATTTTAGCATCTGCAGAAATAGAAGGATACTAAAGTTAAACTTTTCAATTTTATTTCGTTTAAACGCCATTCATTAGAGGTATGGCTCTAGACATTATAAAGTATAGAAGTAGTAAATAGCTCAATTTGACCCTGCTCCGTGACCCCATTTTTGCTGTATTAAATCTTTGATAATTTGGATAATTATGCAAATATTTTCCAATTTTTTGCTCAAATTATTTGAATTTGTTGTTAAAATATGTGTACTAAATTTGGTTATAATATGACGTTAAATAAAAAAAGTTATGAAAAAAATCTACGAACTTTTTGTCAGTAGTTGTCAATTCTAAGGAAAGATTTGTAATACAGCATTTTTATCGGCAGGAGGAAGATTTGTTGTATTGCAAATAATCCGGGATAAGATTTGGTACAGTTAGTGCATGTGCATGTATTAAATGTGTATATAAAAACAGCCAAGTTCAACTTGAAACAAAAGATTTTAAACATAAGTGGATACTTAAAAATGATACGTGAAATACTGAACGGGAATTTTTGCTTCAATGATGTTGCACCATTGAACATGTACACTTTACATTTACACTGGTATGCAGAATTCAAATGTGAACACAGAATTTTTTTCTAGAGATTTTGTCATTTTTAAAAGAATAATGTAAGAAGGAAAAAAAAGATATATATTCAGTACAAATAAGGAATGACGATATGAAACTTAATAGGTTTTGCGGAAATAATTCTTGTATTGTTCATTGATTTATCATGTCTTATGTGAAGTGCTACATTGCTTTATTTTACTTACATAAAAAATATTGCTTATGTAAAATTTGTAGATAACATAAGCTCAAAATTTCATTGAAACAATATGAATAGGAAACATAGCAAATACTGGCCTCTGAAAGAATAGAGATGGGATCAGATGCCATGGAAGAGGAAGCTTACTTTGCGAACCACATCCCCATTGTGCTTATTGACAGCATCAGGTAAACATAAAAATCCCCAGACAATTTGGTAAAAGCAATAGTAGCTTACAATTTAACAATTTGTATTAAAAAACGTCCGCATTTGACATTGTTGACAAGGTCATTATATTAACCACTAAACGTGCATGATGCTGACTTCATAGGAAACTGAGCTATTTTTGTATTCATATGAAGCAAAATTTGTCATATATGTGAAAAGAAAACACTTTCTGTGGCTTTGAACTCGACATTTAGATATATTGACGAAGTATTGTCAATTAACAATGGTTATTTCCATTCTTACGTCAATTAATTGATTGATTGTATGTTGTTTTACGTCCCATTCCAGAATACTTCACTAACATAAAGACGTCACCACATACGGTGAAGGGCTTCAATTTTTTTTACCTTTAATCGGCACTCAGGGCCATTGAACAGTGAGGGATCTTTATCGTGCCAACGCCGCCTACAGTGACACGGGGATCTGGTTTATAAGCTCTCATATCATCCGAAGGACCCGCAACTTTCACTTTAAAGTGCTGGGTGTATGGCGAAAAAACAACTGCTACCCATTTTTGTGCCCCCGTAAACGAGGTTTCGGGGGTATATAGTTTTTGTCGTGTTCGTCCGTCTGTCTGTCTGTCTCTCTGTCTGTCTATTTGTCTGTTTGTCCGCAAAAACTTTTACCTTGCCCACAACTTTTGGTACCAATATATTAAGTTTGCATTAAACAAAAGTTTAATCTTTGCTATGGTGCCATACGGGGGCATCAGTGTTTCACAAACGCATCTTGTTTTTTTTTATCAAATTACGTTAGTCTTATGACGATACGATATATATATTCCAGTGGGCTTGAGATAAAAAAAATACCACCGAGTTCGATACATCTGTTTCACATTCGGAGATTTTAGTTAAAAAGACGCTTATGGTCATCTATCAATTAAGCTTGAAGACAAACGAAATTTAAATTTAAATCGTCAGCTTCCCTGACTTATGCGGCAATATACCTGCAACACCTGCATACGGGGTTTATATCTGTCAGTTGAGTCGATAATCGATACGCAAAAGCATGCTCTACGTATGTAAAGTTTCTTAAACGAGGTAAATTATTGATAAATCAAGTTGATGAAACAAGAATATCAGCAGTCTCGTTCAAAGGCATCATTTTGTACGTTCTATCGATACAATGACCTTGTCAGCAAATACAATTTAACACTGAGTCAAATGCTGACTGCGGTTTTTTTTTTTTTTTATAAATATTGTTAGGCCATTATTTGCACACTGAATTAACAACGGATTTTTCCGTTTACTTTCCGATCATGACAGGGAGCACACAGCGGGTGAAACCGTTCGGCAGGGATGCTAACTCTTCCATGGTACATGATCCCACCTATGATGCTTTGGAGGTCCGTGTATGTTCTGCTATTTTCATTGATATTTTTTGAAAATCAACATATTTCAAAGATATTTTCGTTTGAAATATTCTGAAAGCTTCTATTATGAGACACATGTGAAATGTTTGAAAACTTTATCTATGATTCTGATATTATTTTCAAGCCAAAATGAGTGAATTAGTTGTAATGCTTAGTTCTCCTTTGTTCTAAACCCCTTTATTCTTATGTCAAGCAAATTTTAGGTTTCTTCTCTGAAACGTTTTTTCAATCAGTTTGAACAATGTTTACAAACAGAATTTCTTAGAAAAAGAAGAGCTCCAAATAATGATGCCATAAGACTATCAGTTTACGCCAACGCCCAGAGGGTGTAATTAAGTCTGCCTTATTTTTTCTTGTCATCCAACGAGCAAATAATTGCATTTTATGCAAAAATTTTCTAAACAATACTTGTATGTTAAGAAATATTAGACATCTGTTTATGATCTGTAAGGATCAAAACCAGGACTGTATTTGGTATATATCGTGCTTAAGATATTGCTCTTTCGATTTAATCCATTGATTTACCCAAGACAGTTCAAAATTGTTTCAAAGAATTTTTGACAATAAATTAAAGCGTTTTCTTTTACAGAATGAGTGTATGTATCAACACTACACGCAGTCTCTTATATTTCGTATTTTAAAAACCATGGTTAAAAAATATCGAAGATAGTAAATAGCGATATTGTCTATCTCTTAATTAGTATTCAAAGTATAAATAGTGTATAGAGCCGTTGGAAAACACGCAAAAAAAAGATTCCGAAGATACAATGACCAATGTCTCGGTTTGTGGAATCCCTGGCCAATTTTTTTTTATAAACATTGAGTGATTTTAACAAATGCAGTATTCACCAGGACACTGAAAGAAAATCTAGTTGAATCAACAATTAATTCACAAATAGATAAAAGTTAGAAATATAAATTTTGTATATTGAACAAAGCAACTTTTTTGCACTATCTTTGCATTTTCATAAATAAATTGATTTTTTCCGCCTACTTACACTTAAAGGTATGTGATATTTCTTTTTTCTTATTTTTTGCAAAGATAATTTTTTTTAGTTACATACCTTAATGACAATACGTTTCTGACAATTGGGCAAATACTAAGGAATCGAAGAAAAAATTGGAAAGAATAGGATGAAGAAAGTCCAATTAGGAATCAACATTTTTGGACCTGAAAAAAGTTGTTTGTGTAAGGGGATTGTTAGGTATCGATACGTGTGTCCAATTTCTTTATTGTTCAGCTCTATTTTTGGATTGAATTTCACAGAAATAGTGGGGTAAGAATAAAGTAACTTATGCCAAGAGACAAGGTCACAGCAACAAGTGAAGTAAGCCAACAGTGTCACTCTGTCTTCTACTGGAGTAGGAATGTACGTCATTATAAATGGTTCGTAGTGTTACATGATAATGAGAATAAAAGGAAGCGAGCGCTTCCTTTCTTTTAGCAGTTACTGGAATATTGCTGGAAATTATTTTCCCTTCTCAGAGAGTGGAAGAGATATGGCAGATTTGTACTGCTGATAAAAGCAATACCACACAACCAGTAAACGCTGACTTCATATGCATTTACAGGTCAAGTGGTTTTTGTTGGTTTTTTAAGTACAGAAATAGTATAAGAAAGTAAACCGCTATTTGTTCGTCCAGACCACAACGGAATAGAAAATTTCACAAAAAGGAAGCTGACAGACGCTTTTTAGATAACATTTGGTCAAAAACATCCGATACAACACCAAGACATGTACACATTAACTGACTCGTATATAACCAAGGACGCCCACGTAAAAAAGGAAAAACAAAACAAAATCAAATTTAAAAACATAAATGTAATTGTTTTACTTAGATTAAGATATTGTAGCAACAGCGTATTAACTTTAGTTTTTTTTTAATAAAGTAAATCAAATTAATTTTACATAATTTTCAGATTTGCTCATTTTTTTATATTATTTTAGGAATGAATTTAATAGCTACCCATTTTATACGGTATAAACTGGGTTGGGGCAGTTTACGCTTTATAAACCGCGAAGCAGTTTATAAAAAAGCGTAAACTGTTCCAACCCAGTTTATACCGTATAAAATGGGTAGCTATTAAATTCATTGCTTATAATTTAATTTTCATTCATTTGATGTAAGAAAAAAAGATTACTGTTCTAACAAAATGACTTCAATTTGTGCAAAATTTGAATGTAACGTCAGTCGGATTGACACGTTTTTGACGCACGTCATTGTGACGTAGGCAACCCATTTTGTACGATATAAAATAATTGTTTATCCAATTAAGTACATCGTTACAACCATAATTAAATTATATGCAATTTTGGGAATATTACTTGCATAATCAAATATCTTTTACAGAGTAATTGTCCTTGATATTGAATTTAAAAGATCTACGGCTTGGAATTCTCAAAAAGGTTCGAACATTTCCTTATTTACGTCTTACATAGCACCTGATTCCACCCGTAATGATTCCAGATCACTAGGAAAGCTCAACTCTATTGTTTATAAATACGGAGCTTTTTATATTCCTTATTTTTATATTTAACCTAAATATTTTGTATGCACAACCAAAAAAAAAATGTTTTTTGCCTCCTGTGTGTAATAAAGATTTGCATGTTTTTAATTTTCTATATACCTAGACCTTTTTAAAGGCATTTAAACAACATTCCATTTTGTTAATAGCAGGAATTTGTAGCATTTTTTTCTCAACAAAGACTGTTCATTGAATAAAATGCAAGATAACGAACAGTATTCCAGCTCTAAAGTTCACTTATCATTACAAAATAGGAGCGGAGCAAACAAGAACCTCTAAAACATCAGAGGTGGGATCCGGTGCCATTGAGAAGTTAAGATCCCTTGCTTACCAGTCACACCCGCTGTATGCTCCTTGTCATGATCAATATAAATGGCAAATCCGTAGACAATTCAGTGTGTATGTAATCGTCTAATAATTAATTAGATTGAAAATGCATTTGACTTAATTATAATTGTATTTGATGATAAGTATAAGGTCACTGTATCTACAATGACCATTTTATTTTAAAAAACACACAATTTAATTATTTTACTTTATGATGAATAAAAAAGTCGGTATAATTCAATGAAATAGATAATACAAATACACATTGTGCGATGGCATTTGCAAGCATTTAGATTCTACACAACCTAAATTAAAGTGCATAGACAGCGAAGCTTCAAGTTTGTGCTTGTCATTTCATTTCAATTATATGACAATTTCTATCAATAACTTTTTTGCAACTTATAAAATAAATAGAAATTTTTTTTCTCACTGTTAAAGTCTTAAAGATGTGTAACCTGATTCACTGAAAGTTGAGGATGATTTTTGGTTCGCCCGTCCGTCTGTCTGCCTCTCTGTCCGTGTGTAACACTTTCGTTCCATCTTTTCTGTATGTTTTTGCAATGAAACTATAGAATGATGATAAATTTCTTTTAATCTATAAGGAATCTTAACTGAGAGATCAAGATTGACATTTTATCATTTATCGTCTGCATATTTTCTCCCATGTCTTCCATTTTTTGTCCTTAGACGGGACACAATTTCTCTGAATTAGCTTGTTTATCCTTTGCTTTATGCAGATTCAGCTCATAACATTTTTTTTTATGGAAAGACTATATGAAAGACACTCGATGTTACAAATGCCAATGCAGACAGAATTCATCCATTTTCTGGTCAAGTTGATTGTATATATGTGAAAATAATTGAGAAGCCTGGATAATAACCTAGCTTGGAGCAATATTCATGAGAAAACCAATTATTTGTTTCTGTTACATATATATTCTATTCTGTCGTAGTAAGAGACAATATCTTAAACAATTTATTTAATTAAGAAAAACGTCTGGGACATAATGTTATGCTTTCATTTTTTTGTTTGTTTTGTCTTTTTTGAATTCTTCTTCAAAGCGCTTAAGTAATTATATAAATATCTGTAATCTAAGTACTAGATTTGTTCACTGTTCACTGGCCTCCAGCGATTTAATGTCGGTAACGGAAATCCCCCATGTCTCTTGTGTAAAGTAAATTTCGTTATTTTGTTCTTCCTAGGATCATATTACCATCGGCAAATTGTTATCAGCGAGCAAATAAAAAACACACTCATACATGGCTAAAATCGTGTAATATCTAAAATTTCAGCATATTTAAGTGTGATCAAGCGAAAACAGTTGATGTGTTTGTCTTTTTAAAGCGAATCTTTCTACTCAGGAATTAAAAGGGCATTAATATATTGTATTCATTTCTTTTGGTGCATTTTAACCTTGGTATTTCTTCTGAGTTGACACCGGTTGAAAAGATGATGTTAGACACTTGAGCTCATTTCCTGTTTTTAACTTCAGTACATAAAAGTGTTTTGCAATGTAAAATCCAGAGGATTCATAAAACATAGAATGATTCAGTACTTCCGAGAAAATAAGATAAAACTTAAACCTAGTGAAAGTTTTACAATGATGATGTTACATGTTCAGAAAGACAGGGACACTTTTATTCATCGATAAAGCTAGTGTCAGTTCGATATCAATGGGCAGTCCAGTGAATTTCGAATGAAAAATGTGACATGAATTTCATGCTGTGACTTTACAAACACAGAAGAAAATGCTGCCATTATCTTATTGTGTCCAGAGAGAAGGACTATACAATGTCGTCACAACTCTATTTTGCTACCGATTTTTGATACCCCATTTTAGTAACGATTCCAAAATCTTCTGGAGTGCAAATTTTCAAAACGGGAACTATAGATTCGTATCAACTCCCGAAAATGACATGTTTTCACCGGGGTATTCCTTTGTTCCCGATATAAACAACGACACGAACATTGAAACCGTTTGTCTTGGTCTTACCCATGGTGACTGCCAACGTTGGATATCTTGTTCGAGGACGGCTAGGGACTGCTGTGAGAGACACCGTGCTACCAATGAGTCGCTGCTAACTTCAGAACCACAATGTGAAGCGACTTGGGACGGGGTATCCTGCTTTGATTCTGCACCCAATGGAACAGTCGTGGAGACGGAATGTCCTTCATTCTACATCCCCACTGAAGGATCAGGTATGGTTATCACACAAAATACAAAAATATGACCCGGAAAGGCTAAAGCTTAATATAATTATCAAAATAATGATTGTGTTTTTAGATATTTAAAGACTTTTTTGTAAATAAAAAATCGTTTCAATAAAAGATGCATTTTATGAAAATGTTCAGATATTATGGATCTGCATTTTTCTTGTCTTTTCTATCTATCGAAGTAGTGTAGAAATTGTATAATATCCTGAACTAGGTGTGTTTGTTTTCAAGTTGTACTCATTTTCATTATTTACGCATATTTTCGATATTTACGCATCATTCTGCATATCCGTTTTCATTGGTTACGATTAGTAAAGTTTCATTCAACAAGGAAAAGCAAAAATTGAATGAGATAGGGGAAATGAAACTTGAAACATAACTTTTTCTCTCATCAAGGAAGATATTTAAATATCTTAAAGATCATGGCAAAATAAAGAATATGTGGAGTAATAATAGGAGGCCAGAGAGGGTCTTGTTGAAATTTAGTTGTTGGAAAGCAAAAATGAATCAAAACTTGTGAACTATTTTTTGTCTGAAGCATTATTATTGGTATTTCAAGGGAGAGTAACATTATCTAGCGTAAAATGATATTGTATCGGAAACAACCTGCATTATTATTGTAAACTACTCGTACAATTAATACAAACAGTTGTTGATTATGTAATTTACGCATTATTCTACACGTATTTGACAATCCTGTGTGCACGATACACATTATTTTGAACATTAACCTACGATGAAAGTTACATGTATTTACAAGTTTCAAGTCACACCCCTCTCTATAATTCCTGTTCCGTTTTTACATGTCTTTACTCACATAATGTAGAAATAGAATAAAAATATCTACAGTTATAAGAACAATAAAGTATTGCATATTTTTCAACTACATACATTATAAGAATAATGAAACATAATTCAAACCATCCCTTTGTGCACGATTTTTTAGTTATGTCTCTGATAACAATGACTTAGTATAATCATATTATTCACGCCATTGGACAGAAAGAACGGAAACCAATTGCAGATACACAAAGGGAGTGTTCATTTTCTATTAATCATCAAGTCGTTTTATCGTCAATATTTTGTTTTGAAAGAGAAGTTTCTTTGTTAACTCTGATATCAAGTGTAAAATTTGGAAGTCATATTGTAGAACATAAGTTATAAATGTGTACAAATAAAACAGAGATTCTGTATTGTGTCCATATGTCTATTTTAGCATTTTAAAGTTTATTTCTTAACATCCACGTTACCCGCGTGGTTACAGCGTTTGCTTTACAGATTCACGAAGTAAGGAGATCATGTAGATCCTTTAATTACGTCGCGGGTTCGAATCCCACTGTGGGACGTGACGACCGGTCCTTCGGATGTATAAACCGAGGTTCCGTGTAGCAGTATGTGCTGACACGTGCATGAAAAAGATCCATCCCTGCTCAATGGTCCTGAGTGCCGAAAATAATACAAAATTTGCAGCCCTCCACCGGCAAATATTGGCGTCTCCATACAAGAGAAAAATTCTCGAGGGTGACGTTAAACTACATACAATTAATCATTCTTACCTTCCGCATTGCTTTATAATCCTACCTTTAGATATTTATCAAGAAACTGCAGGATAGAAAATTCCATTAGAACTCAACATTTTATAGAGAGGTCAGGCTGGAAAATATACACACAAGAACCCTATCTTACTGTAGGGTTATATTATAACTTTCAATGACACTTTAATCCCACCTCTGATGTTTCGGAGGTCCGTGTTTGCTCTGCTCTTGTTTTGTATATTTGTTTAATGGACGTTGAGATTGAATACTGTTCGTTATTTCCATATCCTTATTTAATGATAAACTATATGAAATATAAGCTGTCTGTGCTTTCATGTGCAATTTATTTTCAGTGAAGGCCTCGAAAACCTGCTTAGCCAGCGGCAAATGGCATACACCCGATACCGGTCTTCTTGTTGATGGGATAATACATACTTACTTTGTCTGCAAGCAGAAACAATCAAGGAAGGTGATGTATCTATTAAGAACATCTGTTTTTAAAATTAATGCTTAGGAGAAAATTCGAAACCTGAGAACATCATGACATGTTGTTAAAACAATTTTAATGGATACCACTGCTTTGTCATGCAGTGTAAATTTCAGAAATTGGTTATATTAAGAAATATAAAAAATCAAAATACATTCAAAACTACTCAAACAAAAATTATTTATTACTAGATTTAGTACACGTGTTAGATTTAATCATTCAGTTTCCTGAAATCTTAATCCAGTTTTTGAATAAGTCTATGAATATGTTAATAATAATAATCACTCGTTTAGCTTTATTTAAAGTTACATTTGTATGGTTAACTTATGCCAACTTTAGTTCATAAGATTCATATGCTGTGATTAAAGATTTTAAAATATTGCCAGTTTTATTTATCCTGCATCAATTAAGGATAAATTACAAAAACAAACTTTTTTTTCAGAAATGTACAATATTTCTCATATAAATTGGTAACCTGAAACAATGTTTACCAAGTATAGTGGGAGAAATTTAAAACATTTTGTCATAAATTTTTAGATTTGTTGAAACTACTGTATGGAATCATATAGACAGCAAAACAAAGTCTCATATCTAAGCACCAAGGAAAACTACGATTTCCTTATATTTCAGGGAATTATTATTTATGTCATTTCAAATCAAAATCATCAAAAAATATATATCAATCCATGCATCAAATTTTTGTTTGTGTTAAGTACCCTTAATTCGTATTTCATTATGTTACAGGTTGTTGGGGTAGAATTAATTGAGACTCAACGATTAGTAACTCTGATTACAAACTCTATTAGCCTACCTGTTCTAGTTTTATCCTTGATTGTCCTGTCCTGTTTCAGGTAGTAAAAAAAACACTTTTTATATTACATAGGGATAAAATCCATACAATTATCATGTATTTTCAGTTTCATGTGTAAATGGTTTTTATATCTCTTATTTGATAAGATAAGCAAGAGAACATATAAACAATTTGTTTTTAAACAGCCTAGCTGTTGACAAATAAGCTTGAGATGCAAGCATATCAACAGTCTCACTTAGAGTCAGAAGTTCTAAGTCTATGGTAGAGTCATTAACTTGTTAGAAAATACAATCTATCATTGGGTTTTATGTTTACTGATGTTTTTTATTTGTAAATATTTCGGCTATTATTTCACACATTTTTTTTTCGTATATCATGTGATGATAAGAGGCACGTGCACGCGGGAGTGTGACCAGTCCGCGGATGACCTTGTATTTGTATGTCCGTATTTGCTCTGATTACATTTTTTACATGCATTTTTTCAGTGACCTTTAGAGTTTGTCAACTTTATTTTCCAGTTGTCTTAAATCTGAATTCTTCAAAAATGGAACCGGTAATTTTTTAAGAAGCTCTTTGTAAACCATTTTGAAGAATGTTATTTGATACTACAAAATACCCCTGTTAACCCAAGCAGATTGTTTAAAAAACGAAAGCTGTATATCTTGTTTTTATGCATCGAGTTTGCAAAGCATATCTGTAGAATAAAACTGTAACGCACAATCATCTCTTTTTTTTATTATACAGTGTCAAATAAAAATGTTACAACAACTTTAAGGACATACGCAAGGTATCTTACCTATTGATAATTTTTCTAGATATTCTAAATTTAAACTTATAATACCATTACATGTTCTTAGACAAAAAAAAAATCAGCATGCGTTACCAGGGGTTTTGAAAAGATATCAAATTCTGAAAATCTTTGCATTATTCAAAGAAGAATGTACAAAAATTACAAAATATAAATTCCAGATTATTTTTCATAATTTTTTTTATCAAAAGAGGTGTACAAATTCATATAAAGACATTAAAAGTATTGCACACGGGTCCTTCATTTAGTGGATCTCTTCAACCCCAGGAAAGAACCCAATAAAGTTTAAACTACATTGCGTATGTCCTTAATTGAAAAACCGTGTAATAAAATAAGAAAAGCACACAGAAATGAATTTACAAAAATATAATGTATTTATTTATAAAACTTCAACTTGTAAAAACCGGAAATCATAAGTTGGATAAAAATTTGCTGGATAAGATGGTATTCCGGATATTAAGGGGATAATTTAAACAATTATTTTTACATCACAGCATTTATAGATGTCTACATTCTAGACAAAACATCTCTATGAAATATGATGATTACGATCAGTATTCAAGCTCAAAGACCAATTAACAATACACATCGAGAGCAAAGCAGACATGGACCTCTAAACACATCTGATATGTGGGATCAGGTGCCATGGATGAGTGAAAATCCCCTGCTGACCGGTCACATCCGCCGTGTGCTCCTTGTCATCATATGGGGAAACAAAAAGACAATCCGTTTACAATTCAATGTGTCAATTCTGGCTAAACAATTAGTACAAAATATACACTATCTGGTTTCGACAATGTTAACTTTTAAGATGTGTTAATTTTATAAGAATGTATTCCATTCAGATCCCAGGGCAATACTGCGCCGGATGAAAAATCACGGAGGATGTTCCAGATCCATAAACATTTCTTATCCTCCCTGATTCTAGTGGGCGTCCTAAGTTTGATTTGGGACGAACTGTTTGTCAGAAACCATATTGAGAAAATCCATGAAAAAACAAGTTGGATAGCATTAAACATGGTATGTGGTACGAGTTCTTTTTAATTTGCCGCCGAAACATGGCTGAAAAATTGCCGACTCGGCTTTAAGCAATATATCATCAATCAAGCAATTTTTTTAATTTGTTTGCGATTTATAAAATGTTAAACGTCAAGAACAAAAATAATATTATAAAAGGGACAAATTGAAATATAAATTTAATAAGAGTTTATGTATATGAACCACCTTGATTTAATACGCTTTTTCCTGTATAATTTGTATTCAGGAAGACAAAACAAAATTTTCGATTTTACATTCAAACCTACTAGATTCTGTTAAATTAAATGTAGTAATTTTGAGAAAAAAAATTGAATAAGTTTTAACCTTTCATATATCTTTTTTTATTCCACAGGCATCCTGCAAGTTAATAAACTGTCTACAGAAATATTTTAGATCAACCACATATTTCTGGATGTTTGTTGAGGGTTTAAATGTCCTTATTCCATTTTATCAGACGTATAATAGAGAAATGGGAATGCCACTACTGTGCTTTTTAGGATGGGGTATGTTGTCAAAAAGTTAATATCACATTATATTTTATTAGGTCAGGTCATCTGAACAATTACTGCCTGTTTGCCCTCGACCGACCAACTTACTGACTCGACTCAAATTTTAAGCCAGTAGGAAATACATATTTTCTTAATACAAAATATTTTTTACAAAAGGAAAATCTGCATTGGTAATATAAATATCTTAGAAAAAATCGGTGCCTTTCTACCGACCGATGAATTTGCCTTCCCCCCCTCCGGTTTTGGAGAGGGCACACAAACATTTTTAAAAAGGAAAAAGGACGATCTTAATGCAAATATCATCCGCTAGCTCTTCTTTGGTTAAATAACGCCCTTTGTTGTCTTATTTTATCAATGATTGCGATTTTGTTAGGAAAATCCGATACCTTATATAAAAAAATTAACTTAGATAATATTTATTTGGCTCAGTGTGGGTCACATTTAAAAATTTCTCTAACAAAAAGGGAATAAAGGATTTTGTCTAAAAGTCCATGCAATTATGTTGTAAAGTTTTAACTTACCATAGGTGTTATATAAGGAACTTTTTCGTGGTTATTTGTGTTAAAACCTGTAATTCAAAAGCTTGTACATTTTCTCTGCAATCAATTGACATTATTATTATTATAATTATTATTAAAGGTTTTCCACTGATAACAGTTGCTGTTTATGCAATTTTACGATCGACAATTGAGCGCTACAACTTTAAGTAAGTAACTTAATAAAACGGTGGTTCTCATGTAAAATTCTTTTAATTCATAATGCGATATTTTATAATTTTATAGACATTATAAATATATCTCACATATTTTCTTACCTTCTTCAGATGCTGGATTTACACTTTTCTTGAAATTGAGTGGATAATATGGGGTCCTAATTACTTGACAATCTTAGTAAGTTTAAGTTTAAACTTCTAACAAGAACTTACTTAATAGCATCTAGTCTCTCGTAGTCTAGTACTATTACCAAGATCTCTCTCTCTCTCTCTCTCTCTAAATAGGAGTTTGTCTTTGTGCATTTAAATGCTTCACAAAGCATTCACACTAAAATGAGATAAAGAAACAAACAAACAAACAAATTAATGTCTGCACAAACTTTCTTATCAAGGTTGAATAACTGTATTCTCAAATATTTCCAATTACTTATCAGAAATGTGCCTGAATTGAAATGATCTTTTCCCATTATCACGTTGCTAAAAACAGGGATTCTTTCTTATTTCTTTCTCTATAAATGTATTATGTAGAGAAATTTTGAGATCTTAAGATTGGTTGTCCTGAAACCATAGTGATTATTTCTCTTCTTCAAAAAATCACTGTAGATGAACTGGACTATTATACATGAAATATTAAAATAATGAACAGTAATGAAATTAGTCATCTACGAATAATTCACTTGAAAGGGTAAATGAAATATATGGAGATAACGACCAGTATTCCAGCTCAAAAGTTCAGTAAACAATACAAAATAGAATCAGAGCAAACACGGACCTCCAAAACATCAGAGGTGAGATCAGGTGCCATGGAGGAGGATACAATTGCTACTAGTCGACGTAAATAAAAAAAATTATACAAGATATTTTCAAAATTAGATTTTTTTTTGCATGAAATACTAGTACTATCGCATAAAAGCAAAAGTATTTAACGATTGTGCGCAATTTAAAGGAAAAGAAGATATTAACTTAATCATCCAAGAATGAATACTCGTGAATGAAATATCACTGCAAATGCAATACCGGAGATTCAACATAAAACATTAATTCCACACAATAAGAACATGAAGAACTCAATAACATACATGTATAATCCTTTTAGCATGGATTAAAACGATGCATTCTATCCCCTGGGAATGGAAAATGTGATTGCATGATGAAAGAACAAAGTAAATTTACAGTGTTATTAATTTCTGACGTAAGATGTTACAAATTAATAAATCAGCCGTTTATTTCAAAACTCTCAAACCTACTTGATTTTAATCAAACTTTGTGTAATTCTATCAAATGGTTTTTGTTTTAAAATAATAAAGAAAAACCTTTTTTTCTAAAGCAAGAGTACTGAATAAATAGACCCTGTTATCGGGATGATTTCTCAAAAAATAACATATCGTTGCACTATTTCCCGATCATGACAAGGATCACACGATGTTAACGGTCGGCAGGGGATCCTCGCTCGAAGTTGTGTCATTACTTTTGGATTAACCCTCGTATATATATTTTTTAATTATTTTGCTTTTATTCGATAATATTTGCATGCAAACAAACAAATGGTATATAAATTCTTTATGGACACCTGGTGTGGCGGTGCTCTCTTTGACACAAATGAAATGAAATATTAATAAATAACAATAAATGAATATGTCAGGCCTAAAATAAAATTGTTTGTTTGCAGTTGCCTACCGACCCACTGAAAATGCACCCGACCCAAACTTTTTTTTAGCCATTTGGTAAATTGATTTTTTTTTCAATTTTTCAGAATATTGAAAGTTTCGTTTTCATATTTTGACACGTTTTTTATCATTCAATGGTTTATAACAAGAGGTGAGCTTATTCATGTTTAGTAGGTGTATGAAAACCTGTTTTAACTGTTATCTAACAAAAATCTGAATTTTTTTCCAAAAAAAAAAAGAATGCCTACCTACCGACCCAGTCTAAAAATTATAGGTCGGCAACTGCAAACAAAGACTTTTTTAAGCTTGGCCTCACTACATAAAATAATTGATAAAACCAAATTTAACACAATTGAACATATAACACGTATAAACAAAAGTTTTTAACAAAGGTTATCATAACATCTGAGATTTTCAATATTTTGCAAGAAAAATGAGTTTATTTTTGCAACTGAAAAATAAAATTACCTGCATGGAAACACAAACGAGTTATGCAGAAAGTCATGTTTTTCTTTATATATTAATTTTTTGCTATTTTTTTTTTCAGTGCAATTTAATTTTCCTGGTAGTTATAGTAAGGGCAATAGTGAAAAAGAACAAAGAGAAAAAACAGTATAAAACTCCATCAATAATACCGTAAGTCAATAAGTTGTACTTAATGTTCATGTTGAAATCAATTCAGAATCGGTTTTCTTACAATGTTAATTGCAGGATAAATCTTTCCTTTTATGCTGGTTTTCGTTCGATCAACAACTGAAGCAATGACATGTTTTCTGAATAACTAAGATCTACTCAACTTGTGAAGATTAAAGATAAATTGTCGACATCTTTAGTTTTATGTAATAAAGAGTACTTTTAAAGTGTGGAGAATTTTTTAAATTAGAAATAAATAATAATTTCAAGTGATATCCTTCCTGGCTGAGTGACAGATCCGAGTTTAAAGAAAGGACATACTTAATACACTCTAGAATATAACACTCTTTATAGAGGAAATATACTTAGATGAATACTAATAATCTTTACAAAAATTTCCAATTGAATTAAATTCAAGATTAATCTTTTTAGAAAACCACTCCGGTCACTGATGTTTCTCATTCCATTATTTGGGATAAACTTCATCTTTGTTTGGATAACATATGCTACAAATAGCGATTGGCCATTCATCTTTGGAAGATTTGTGGAAGGAATTGAGGTAAACCTGGATAATGAGTTAAAATCTTAAATAATATATTTTAAAATTTTTGGTACAACTTTTTTTTTCAAAAATACATAATTTGAATTTGATATGTAAGTTGCGTTTTTCTTACCTTTAAGTACTTCAATTTGTTTGTTCTGATTAAAAAGTATTTGGAATGATTTTTAAATATTGCAGGGTGTCTTTGTTTGTATACTGTGGGTCGCTTGTAGCAAACAGGTCAGTATATATTTGAATGTGTTGAGAATATTTAGCCATCATTGTATGGGTAAGGTATGGAAAACTGCGAAAGACGGCATTTTCTTACCATTCTACAATATACTGCTGTATAAAAGAAAAAATTGAAATTGCTGTTATAATTCTTCATCAAAAACTGGGCAGAAAAATGAACATTCAAAACAATATTATCATATCTATTGTTTAGGGAAAATTAACCATTTGAAATATATTTATAGCATTGAATATCAAGTATAATGATCAAATTGATATCTTTACAGGCGATTCGGTGTTCTGTTGTAATTTTACAAAATTGATACAAAACGATTAAGATAATGAAAAGCAAAATATTGGGGAATTGTATTCATTTTAAAAATTTGACATGTCAGGTGCAAAAGAACATCACCAGAACCACTCAACGGAAATTTCCAAGCTTATTTGTTCGGTTCAAAGGGCGGAAATTCAGCACGTCGTCTTGTACCCATTTGACACAAGCTGTTCATCCAATAAATACAATGCCAAACATTTACAATGACAATAAATCGCCCGACATATCCGTGGCTCCCAACAGTCTGGAGGTACAGAGAATCTCATTGGAGGACAGCCGTAGCCCGGATGTGCAAACATTTTCAGAGCAGGATTGTAGTCCAGAGGAACAAGGACTTTCTCCAGAGGACAGACAAAATGTGTAGAAACAAAGATTCTCATTGGTGTAAATAAGACACGAGGGTCCAATGGAACCTTATCTGTTTATATATTTGTTGATGTTTACATTATCTATTATTTCATGTTATTTAGAAATATCTTCTCATCCCATGAGGTAGCCTAAAATGAAGATGCAGTTTCTGACGTTATAAATTACATTTTTGTCTCAAATTCATTGTACATAATATAATTTTGTATACTAGTATGGGTTTCTCCCTTATTTTTTTTTAAAGTGATGTCATATTTTTATTCCTTTATTCATAATCCATCACCTTTTTGTATTGAGATTTTTGAAAGTTATATAGGTTTGTTTCAATATATTTATTTATCAGATCATTTCTAGGGGTACATCATGTTTAAGTGAAAAGAGGATTTTACTTAAATTATATCATTGCTATCATTGAAGGAATGTAATATACCTGTATTTTAATTTTCTACCTCTAATTCTTCTACCTCTTAGTGATTTAAGTCTCATTTAAGGAAGCTGACTTGAGTTTTATTATTTGCAAAACACAATAGCAAAAACTGTTTAATTTTATATGATATGAAACTTACACTTCAGTATACATGCAAAGTTAAGGGAATTATAATTATAGTCGGAGAGTTTTAAGAAATTGTCTTGAGATACAGATTCACTTATTGTTAGATGATACGGGAAAGCGATAGTTGTTGGCACTTCAAAGCATATTTGTGCATATTGTAGTTGTCATTTTGATTGTATCATAATATATGATGAGTATTACTACCGGTATTTTGTTCGTTATTGCACATGACGTGCAAAATACAAATGAAAATTCTTCGACATGTAAGTCCCTATTTTTATAGAATATTACAAAGGAGAAGAAAATTCTAATGATTTATGCAAAAAATAGAAAAGAACTTAGAGATTTTCAAATTCCCTTGTTTTCAATTTGACGAACCCTCTCGTCAATGCTCACGAAAGAGCTTGATTTTAAACATAACCCTTCGAATGCAAACTCCAGTCGGCTCCCTCAAGTAAATTAGATAAAACAGATAAAGATTCAAATGTTTAAGAGAATTGGATTGAACGGGCATACTTTGATCTCATTTTAACACTTGTTTACAATTGAGTCTGTGTATATTTTAGAAAATAAAAAAAAACTTCATTATTATTGTTCTCTTATTTTTAGAAAATGAGGGTTGTAGTGTTTACTAGTCTTGGTTTAGATTCGGTTTAGATTCGATAAAATGCATTATAATTTGCAATATAGATTTGACATTTTAAAACAAGAATATCTATGTTACATGTATAAAAATTGATATGGACAAAATATTTTTTCCAGACAAAAGTCTATAACACAAATTAATAATTCTTTTTTTAATCAGTTTTTATTTTTTTTTTCGGTTAAATCTGTATAAATAAGAATTCAAAATCTACAAAATAAAATTAAAAATATAAACTTAACGTAAACGTAATCCAGACTAAATATATACCTTTATTACAATTGAAGGTAGACAATCCCATCAAAATGTGTATCATGTCATGTGTAGCATTCTGGGTAATAAGATTTTATGCAATCGCATATACCTGGGTACCAAAATTTATCATTCATTTGGGACGTAGAAAAATCCCATGAATAATTTCAAAGATTGATTGATTATATGTTGTTTAACGTCCCTCTCTCTTGAATTTCTCACTTATATGGAGACGCCACCACTTGCCGGTGGAGAGCTACAAATTTTGTCCTATACTCGGCACTCAGGGCCATTGAGCAGGGAGGGATCTTTTTCGTGCCAGCACTTACTGCGACACGAGACATCGGTTCATACGTTCTCCTGCGAAGGACCGGTCTCCACGTCCCACAGTGGGATTCGAACTAACTCCTTACTTCGCGACTCTAGTGCAGACGCTATAACCACTGCGCCACTAATTTCAAAGAAATAAGGTAGCAACAACTTTTAAGATGATAAAATCGAATAAGCCGTAATTACAAGTTTAAAATAAGCTAAAGAATTGAGATGGGAAATTCGAAAGAACGAATATAGTTGGGATATATTTTCAATTGGAATTTCATTAAATGCACACTGAAAATGCATTTTTTGTGAGTAATAAAAGATTTCTTTTCTCCAGTGCAATAACGAAGCAGCTACGCATAAAAAAATGACCTGTGGGTGATTAGCCCCTGCTGGACGGAAGTTACTCGAACATCTCACTTCCTGTAGGATATTGCGTCACTGATGATAAGCTGTGTAAAGATATTGAACTTGTTATAGGTCCTGTTTCTTTGGGAGTTATGTTTCTTTTTCCTATCTCTTAATGTACTTAAATGATATTCTAAATATTTATAAAAAGATTTGGGAAATGTATTTCCCACTGAAATAACAAATGATGGCCATGTGATATAAATGTTACATCAGCATTCATGCGAATTACAGGTACTCTTTTAATGTCATTGCAGCTTGAAATATGATGGATTATATCATAAAGTAAATTATTTTGCTATTTATCACGAAACATAATATAAAATGCAATTTTGAAGAAAAATAATTCAAATTCATATATAACAGGTATACCTTTCTTATTCAAAACAAAGTTCCCTGAAATGTGTGCCCTTTTTGATATCTATATGTTCTGTACTTTGGAAGAAGAAGGTAATAAGAAGACGGTGTGCTATCTGCATGAATTGATTCTTAAATGCACAATGTATCGACAAACTTTATAATTTTACATCCTTCCGACGGCAAAAAACAGCGTCTAAATACATGTATGAGGTAAAAATTCCTGAAAAGTTTTTCTATATACAAACATACAGACAAATGTATCATATAGATTATGCATTGAAGTGTATTTGCCCGAGTTATATGTAAATACCCTTTATAACAGTACCAAAAACAAGATGTGTTTGTGAAACACAGATGCCCCCGTATGGCAACAGAAGGAAGGTTAAGTTTTCTCAAATGCAGATCAAATATGTTAGTACCTAAAGTAAGGCCTTTTCACAAGAAATACAAACATAAAACCACCTGTTCAAAGGTTATGACAAAGGTTAACGTTTTTTAAAGGTAGGACAAACTCCGGGGTCAAGGTTGTTAGTTTATAAAAGAGGCCTTGTTTCAAAGATTACATTTGGGAAGTATGAAAGCGTTGGTCCTTACCGTTCAATAGTTATGACCAAGGTTAAAGTTTGTAAAAAATAGATCAAAACACAAAGTGAAGGTCAAAGGGTCAGAGTTGTTGATATCCAATGAAAGGTCTTGTCACAATGATTAAATATGTGAAAAACAAAAGCTCTAGCCCTTACTGGTCGAAAGTTTTGGGCAAGTTTAATGTTTGTAAAAAGTAGGTCAAACTCAAAGGTCAAGGTGAAAGGTCAACGTTGTTGATATCCAATGAAAGGTCTCCTCACAAGGATTACATATTTGAAGTATGAAAGCCCTAGCTCTTACCGTTCAAAAGCTATGGCCAAGGTTAAAGTTTTCTCGTAAGTATGGAATTCTCCAAGGTCAAGGTCAAAATGTCAAAAGTGTTGATTTCAAATGAAATGTCTTTCCAAAAAAGAATTGATATTTGAAATATGAAATTCCCAGTATCTACTGTTTAAAAACTAGGTCCACATTAAAAGTTTACAATTTTTTATGCAAAAATGTGTCAAACTCCAAGGTTGTATTTTAAAAGTAGGTCAAACTCAAAGGTCAAGGTCAAAGGGTCAAAATTCGTGGTATCCAATGACGCGTCTTCTTACAAGGATTATATGAAGTATGAAAGCCCTAGCCCTTACCGTTCAAAAGTTATTGCCAATGTTAAAGTGTTTAAATCAGTACGGAAATCTCCAAGGTCAAGGTGAAAAGGTCGTTGTTGGTACTCAATAAAAGTTCTTGTCACAAAGAATATATATGTGAAATATTAAAGTCCTGGTATCTTTTGTTCAAAAGATATGGCCAAAGTAAAAGTTGAGAAATTTTGTGTAAAATTGGGTCACACTCCAAGGTCAAAAGGACCATTTTGGTGGTACCCAAAGAAAGGTGTTGTCACAAGGAATAAACATGTAAAATATGAAAGTCATAGCTCAACTAAATCAAAAGTTATGGACAGGGACAGACAGACTGACAGAGAGACAGCTAGACAGACAGACTGACAGAGAGACAGCTAGGCAGACGGACAGACGGACGGACACGACAAAAACTATATACCCCGAAACTTCGTTTACGGGGGCATAATAATCTGTACACATTAACAGAATTGCTTCTCGTTTGTTTGGATTAAATATTGTTAACATATTTTTGAAACGCCTCAAAGGATGTGGTTTACTTAACGATAATGACCTATATCTTCCCTGACCTCATTGTTAAGTTGCAATGAAAGAGTATGTAGAACAGTTTAATTGCTTTGCTTCCTCCGGGAATATACGGTAATAAAATGTAAGAAAAATCCTAAATTACAAATGTACCTTTTTCATCATTTTCAGAATGGCGCCAGCATAATACATGTAACTGTAAAAATGTTTAAAAGAAATTATGACATACAATATAATTCACACTCAAAGGATCAGAAATAAGTCATTTTTCTGAATGTGTACACTACTGATACAGCTCTGTTATGAGTCCTTTGTAATTGATTATTTAGATTGCCTCGGAAAAGGTAGTACGTTTTATTTCTATATGTCGATCAATTAAAGGTGTATTAACAACTTAGGTTTAGAATCTTTGCTACATCCATTCCGTCTGAATATGAGTTCGATTTTTTTCACGTGTAGCAATATTTAAAAACATTCGTGCGTTTTCGTTAGATATTGGTTTACTGAGATAAATATTTTTTTTTCTGTTGCTCAAACAAGATTCTCAAGGCTTAGCGTCATTACTGTAACAGTAGATACAATATGCGTTCTTTTCTGTGTAAATATACGTCAATTAAATTTCAAATTAATAGCTGCTGTGCCTTCTCTTTATTCATTATTTATATATTTGAACCAATTATTATACTCACTTTTTGAAATATTTTTTTCATGCCGCTGGTACATGTGTACATGTACATCGCAGCTTACAGCAAATTCCTTGTAGTTTTTCATTAAATAAAAAAAAAAGGTCAAGACTTTCATTATAAAACCACTGCCTGACACAAGCTTCGATTTCTGTACATCAAGATTTGGTTTTAAGGACTTCGAGAAACTGACTTCATGAATAATTGCTCATGTAGGAATTTTCTAGACTTTCTGATTTTTATACAGAACATTCGAATCAGTATATGTGCAAAGACGTTTTCTTTTCCATTTCAGATGCAGGTTTCCTGGAGATTAGGTAATGTCGATTTAACTAACGTTTTTTTTATCCTTGCTTCTTTTTAACTTTTCTGTGTGTGGAATCCTAAATTTTGATACAATTTTGATATGTATTTTAAACTTTCGTTTCATGGAATTGGTAATAATGATTTTGAATACTTTTTGAGCTAAAGTCTTTTTTCTAATAACACATAATCAAAAATAGAAAATAATTTCAAAGGTATTTCTAGAAACTGATTACATAAATAATCGTGTATGTAAGAATTTTCTAGATTTTCTGATTTTCAAGCATAAACGATTATTTATGTAATCAGTTTCTAGAAATACCTTTGAATTTGAACTTTATTTTTAGCACAAAAATATTCATAATCATTATTACCAGAACATTCAAATCATTATATGTGCAAAGACATTTCTTTCCCATTTCGGATGCAAGATATCTGTTCATTAGGTAATGTCGATTTAACTCATGATCAACGTTTTTTAATAATTTTTTCTTTTTAAACTTTTCTGTGTGTGGAATCCTAAATTTTGATACAATTTTGATATGTACATTAAATGTTTGTGTCTTGAAATTTGGTAATAACGATTTTGAATATTTTTTTGTGCTAAAAATAAAGTCTTTTTTCATAATAACACATATTCTAAAAATTAAACTAATTCTAATACACGGTAAAAATTTTGTGAGAATGATTTGATTGGTTTACCTGGATTGTTTCATCTGAATGATCAGTATTGTATATTATATTTTTGCATTGTACGTACATGTATATTGGAATAAGCCAAAATTGTGCATCTTGAATTTATTTTTCACCATTTACTTTGAAAGCCTTGCTGTGTTGTAACAATGTTAAGATTTTAAACTAAAAAATCAGTGATCATTTTTATGTAGAGTCATCTTTATCGTCGTGATTTTTATTTTATTTTGCTTGCTTGTTTTTGTGACTTTATTTGATTTTTCATTTGTGGGAAAAGTTTAGACATATTAGGAAGAAGCCCAAGGGCCATATAGGTCACCTGAGTATCATGCAACAACCAGCTGTTGAATTTGTTTTTTTTTTTTTTTACAAATTGCATGAAATTCACAATTTCGAAAAAGGCATTGTTGCTTATCATAACTAAACACTATCAATGCTTATTTTGAATACTAAATACCCAGAGGCAAGTCAGAGGAATAAAGAAAAAATGCATTACAATCATTAGTGTCCAAACCTACAGGAACCACTGAACCTGGAGACAACATATTTCACAATTTTAGAAAAGAAATCTTTGCTCATCATAAAAAAAGTTGCTTAATAACAAAGAGCAAATTTCAAAGCATTAATTCATTTTCAGTTTATATACATTAGAGACAGCCATCCCTCGGTACCCCTGACCTAGGGATCATAAAATTTATCATTTTGGAAGAAGCGCCTTTCTTCATCATGACTATGTACATGGTTCATTGTTTTAACTAGAATCTTCAATATTCAAATAATTAATGCATTTTTTACTACATAACTTATGACTTCAGGGCCTCCAAAAAAAAAATAGACATAACATTAAAATCACCCAGGAGCAGAGGAAATGGTATCTGCTCATTTATGACTCATTACCAAGCTTGAATGTTGTCAAATCAAAACTATATACATAGTTTTTCTGCTTAATACTCAGCTGCAAAGGATAAGATTTTCAAAGAATTAAATGCATTTTTTACTACATAACTTATGAAGGATTAAGATTTATTTCCTTTTAATGAAATAAATCCAATGTTTATAAGGATAAGGGTATAAAGTTTATAAGGATAAGGATATAAGCTTTATATGGATAAGGATATATAAGGTTTATATGGATAAGGTTTATAAGGATAAGGATATAAGGTTTATAAGGATAAGGTTTATAAGGATAAGGATATAAGGTTTATAAGGTTTATAAGGTGTTATGTTATAACGATTAATAAAGTATATATTGCATTATGTAGGTCGTGGCCACAATCGCCAAATCAAAAATAAATGATTTTAAGAAGTTATATTTGTCTTTAATAATTATGTCATTATATTTCTTTTATTTTTAGGAAAATTGCAAGGTTTAACCTTCTATTTTTGAGTACTTTTTTAAACAATGAATTATATAAAATCTTTCTTCAAAATAAAAATTAATAAAATTTAGACTTACACAGTAGCTTCATATAATTTGAAACAGTAGTTTTGTCACAGAATTAAATTAATTTTTTTATTTATGATATAACACCCTCGGAATGGCGGAAAGGGACGTTGGAAGATAAAGATAATACAAAATCAAAATTTATGGAAGCAATCTATTTAGTGATCAGACCTTTTGAGCAGAGGTGGGATCAGGTGCCATGGAAGAGTGAGCATTCCCTGCCGACAAGAGACATTTGCCATGTTCGACTTGTGATGTTCGGGTGAACAGAACAAAATCTATAGACAAATCGGTGAGACAAGTGCTAAACTGTTGAAGCAAAAAAAATATGAAACTTAAATGCACTTTGAATTTATATAATCGCAACATTTCGTAGTTGTAGTTTTCAATTATGGCTATTCTAAATCAACTTTTCATCGACTTCATGAAGATTTAGTTTTCCTTTGAACGGTTAATATTTCAAACAATTCTGAAATCTATTAAAATGCATCTCGTATATATTCGACACAACCGTGCAATCCACAACTCGTTGCAAAAATTGATTTTTATTCCCTACGAATGCACGTTATCCGGTAGCGAACCTTGAAACACGCTTCAATTTTACTTTTGAAACCTGTTATTTAACTTTTAATTTGTTGTTATTGTGATTTAAATATAAAATTGAATGATTTTTATAGTGAAACATGACAGGAAATCTAAGTCAAACAGCATCGGACACCATGGTTATAGAACAATGGCTTCAATATCTTTACGGCGCTGTATATCTTCTCATCAGCATAGTGTCTGCAATTGCAAATGGGATCTTAATCTATATATTCTTCTGGGAGAAGACAAGAAATTCGTTTTGTATCCTACTGCTTGGCCTTTGTACGGGTGACTTTTTTATGTCAGTTTTCGGAACGTTTACCACAGCTCTTGCATTTCTCATAGGAAGACGCATTATGTCTTTCCATGTCTGTCAGATACAAGGAATCATCATGACTTTCCTCGGGCTGTCACAGATAGTTCTGCTCTCTGCTATATCTTTTACGAGATTTGTAATAATGTCTTATCCAAACTTTAGACTCCATTCTTGTTATGCAAAAGGCATTGTATGTGGTTCTTACGGATACTGTCTAACGTTGGCGATATGTCCAATTCTTGGATGGGGTTCTTACTTGCCAAATGTTACTGGGACATCTTGTGAGCCGATCTGGGACAGCCTCGCTTTGAGGGATATCACGTTCAACATTTACATGCTAATGGCTTGTTTGGCACTTCCTCTCATCTTGATTTGCTTTTCTTACTTCATGATTTTTGTAAAGGTAAGTTATGAAAACTCATCCGCTCAACGTGTTTAACAATGTTTATGTTTAAGAAATCTTAATACATACATGCTATGAAGTTTGGGTTTAAATGCAAACACAAAACCAAAACTTAAGATATCTTGATATATTTGTTGGTTTGTCTTTTGTTAAATTAAATTGACAATTGACATTGAGATGTCGCATGATTTGTATTGAGATTTCTTTTAAAATTCCTTCCATGTTTTCAGGTTAAACACCAGTGTATAAGCCATGATTCCAGAAAGATTCGGGTAACAAATACACTTCTTATAATGATTGGTAAGTATATTTCTAAAAAAAAATATTGAATTAGCTATTAAATGAATCGGCAAATTCACCAGAATAGGCCCCCTGGACAACAATGTGTAATACACTGGTTAGAAAAATAGAAAAATGAAGAATTATTGAGTTACTGTAAAAATATAATCTTCCTGTGTGCAAAAGTTATATAATGCTCTAATGTGTTTTGGTGGAAATTTGTTTCAGCGAACTGGCAGTCAAAAAAAAATTCTCTATCGGCAGATTAAACAAAAATTGTCTTTCCGCGGAAATATGACTTTCTTGGAGAAAAATAATTACTGCTACATGTTCAACTCAAATAATATAAAGGCTGCTTTGCTTAAATGATCTTCTGTAATTTTATATCATTTTTTCGCACAGGATTATTTATTCTATCCTGGGCGCCATACACTATATTATCTGTCTTTCAAATGACAAGGAAGAGAATGGCACTGAATCCAAACTTAGTGAGTATTCCTGGAGTGTTTGCCAAATTATCAGCACTGTGGAACCCCGGCCCGTTATATACTTTTACAGAGAAAAGGAATTTCGCAAAATGTGTAGAAAACATGTTTGGTGTTTTAAACGGTTGTCCAGCTGGCCTCGTCATCCAAGTCTTCCCCAAAGAAGAGACCACACCGTCACGGGGGAATGTTTTATTCTCTTTAAAACAAGATGACTTTAACCTAAAAATAAAATCTTGTGTGCAAAGTTATCTGACAAGGTATTTGTTAATAAAGCTAATCGAATTGAGAGAAGACGTGTTCAAAGTTAATTACAGTGTACTTCTTGGATTTAATTTTCTTGAAACTCATTTTTTTTCTTGTCTTACACAAGCACTCGACTCATTGATTAAGAAATCAATAAGCTGCATGTATTATTTTTTCAGCATCTTTTAAAGGCCAAATCAAACCCTTCTTATTCATAAATATATATAATTCTCCCCACAAGTATTTTCATTAAATGGCTGTATTTGTAGGTGCCATCCAATACTTTGTCCACTCTCATAGCTGTTGTATCATATGCTAGTGTGGCACTTTTAATTAAGGCTTTAATCAGGCATTTAGAGCCATTGAGCAACGAGGAGTCTTTATCATGCTAAAGACAATCCTGATACGATTCTTAAGGTATCCTCTGAAAGATACGTACGTTTCCTTTCAATGTACCGAACGCTTTAAAGAAGAACTGTTGTTATCTTTTCTTTGACTTGGGTTAGAATCCCATGAATACCACATTATCTGTAATGAATGAAATATTTTTGTTGATTTAATATTTTCTTAGAAATGTTTGTATATTATAAGTTCAAAAAGCTTAATAGAGAGACATTTGCTGTTACAAGTAATAATTAATTCATAATTTTCATATATGTTAAGCTATGGGCATTCTGCACGCTTTGTTCAACCATCTCCTTTAGAAATCTAGAATAGGTAGATCTGATCAAACTCATTAGTAATGACTCCAATATTTAAAGTAATAAACTCTTAAATGAGATTTTGAAAAATTATATCCTCGGCATACAATTAAAAACCAATTTATTACAAGTTGAACGAGGTTGAAATACAAACTTTACAATCAAAGAACAATTCTGGAAAAGCTTTTTCTGCTAAAACCAAAACATTATGTTAATATAAAATGTCCATATCGTTTATTGTCTACATTATTTACAGGGGGAAGAAAAGACGGATTGCTTATTGTCTTTCAACTTTCTAACACGTTTCCTAAAGAAATTTGTATAATATTCTATTTTATTCTGACAAAAGGCTCAGATCTTTTTTTATATACCACCCCCCCTCCCCCATCATCCTAACTTTTTCTTTGACAAAAACCATTAGAATAAAAAATCATGCTCTTGAAGGACTCAATAATTTGATTTTAATCAGATCGATTTCGTCAATTAAATTAATAGACCAAAAGCACTCATATATATTTATTAGAAATCATTCCATAGCAAATTATATTAACACAGACACATAAAGGGCTTGAAAAATTCCCTCAACATTTGTCCTCTTGGAGAACATGGCAATGATTGATATCTAATCCAATTGTGCACTTTGTCTTAGCATAATAATATATCGATTTAAAAAATATTCCCTTTGTTATTATGTTTTTGTTGCGGTCACACAGAAATGCATCGCCTAGTTTTATGATCCTCTAATATGATATGAAAATTCTAAAATGAGGCGATTTGTTGGATGTTGAAATAAGTAGATATACCTAACAGTATTAAAGCTCATAAGTCCATTAAACATTATAGAATATGAGCAGAGAAAAACACAGATCTCTAAACATCAGAGGTGGGATCATGTGCCGTGGAGGAGTGAGCATCCCTTGACGACTGGTCACATTCACCGTGTGCTCTTTACCATGATCGGGAAATAGCGGAAAAAGGCCGTCGAAATCATGGTCTAACAATTCTTACGCTCATCGATTTGCCAGAAAACAGGAAATGGGTAATAATAGGTAGTAGACTTTGAAATAATGTTTTAGTCATTAAATAATGTGGTCCCTCGCGGTTAATTTTTTGGGAATATGTGTTAATTTGCAAAATGATTGCTTCTGGAATAAAATACCGAGAAAATCTGTTTTATGATCTTGATCACTGTGTATTTTAATTATCTAAAACGTTATATTATGTATTATATTTGCCTGAACTTTTTGAGATCTGGACCGAAAGCAGATTGATGGTGATAGCTAGAGGCTTGTAATTATGCAAAATTACTTCAGAATCACAAAATCTGAAATAAGATTTTTTCAACATGATACACTTACACCCGTACTACACAATAATTATCTAATTGAATGACGTCCCAATAATTATGCCCCCGAAATCGAAGTTCCCGAATGTTACACTGTCCCTACGTCACAACATCTTTAACCTTATCTATTCAAAAGTTTTTACCATCTTTAACCTTATCTATTCAAAAGCTTTGGCCAAGGTAAAAGTTGGGTAAGTTTTTGCAAAAAGTGGGCGATCTCCAAGGTCAAGAGGTCAAATATGTTGAAATCCTACAAAGAGGAATACACGTGTGAAATATAAACGCCAAAGCTCCAACTAATCGAAAGCTTTTGGCTTTAAACATCTTTTTTTCTGGTTTGTAAAATAAGTTTCAGATTAAATTCTGTTTCCAAAACAAAGTCCGAACAGAGCAAAAACACAAGCATTTTTTGACATAATATGATATGGATCAGATGCTTTGGAGAATAAATCATCCCCTGTCAACCGTTCCAAGACGCCGTCAGCTCTGCATTGATAAAGACAGAAGGTATTTTTAGGTTAATACTTAGATTTTAAGAAAAGAAATAAAATTTTATAAATAAACATTTTAAGCAATTTCACCTCTATATAGCAAAACCAATATAAAGGTTTATAACGGACAATTACCTGGAATATATTTATAGATCTTCAGATTTTAATCAGATCCTTTAATCCTATTAATATCGCTATCTTCAGTTCAAGAGACATGATAAATTAGCTGCCAGGAAGGAATTAAATTGATCTTATTGTCAATTAGGGTCACAATTAGGCAAACCACAGTTGCCTCTTGTATAATACATCATATCGACACTGTACTTTTAGTTTCAATTTTGCAGCTTAACTTGTCAAATACTCACATTGTAGTTCTACACTAGTTAAAATCTTCTAAACTTTCTATTTTCTGTTTTTGAGTGAGTTAAAGAATATTGTATCTCCTTTTTTTTTATTTCACCTAGTTTCCTCTGTCTAAAAAATGACAATATTGCTTGTGATCCTTTTTGTTATATCAATCAAATAATATTAATATTTTCAACCTGTTAAAGTATCAGATTATTATTTTGAAGTATATAGGAGCTCATATTATTTAAAATACTGTAAATGTTTCCCCTGCAGACTACGTAACAATGCGTTTACATGTATATACTTATCGCCAGTTTACCGGATATTAGTTTCAAATTATATATATATACATGTAAATCGTGTTTATTACGTCAGCAGACCGGTAGTTAAATACTTCGAAGGAATGACCTAAGGTTTATTATATACATAGCTTTATCATTCATATATATGAAACAAAGTTCTATAAATGTGCAAGGTACATATCGTGTGTGTGGATTTATTGAAATTTAAAAAAAGATGCATTAAAGATACAGACAGAGCGCATGTCAAGAAATTCATATGAATGTGTTACGATGTAAAAAGGTATGTTGCATACTTTCTCAAATTTTTACAGAATTTGTTTCTGCTATTGGATTACTCTCTTATAAAAATGCAGAGGCATTGTACAGAAAAATAAAAATGATCCCCTATTTTTATCCGCAATTGAAATTTAAATTTCAAAAGATGCTAAATTGTGTTCTTTGTTTGTTAGTAGGAGTATTAACGTCGCAGCTATTGCAGAAAAAATTACATAAACCGCCTACGAGGGTTATGTATTTTTTCTGCAACAGCTGCGACATTTATTCCCGTACTAACAATCAAAGAAAGCTTTTTATTATTTAAGCATCGTCTTCGTAGGCATATCAGAATAGTAGCTCTTTTTTATATCAGGAAAAGCTCACTTCACCCTTCAGTTGCCTGTCACGTAATATTTTAAAACCATTCTCTACTTCCAAGAACACTCTGCTGTTTGTGTTGATGATTTTAGTGATCTTTAATTTACTTATTTTTTGAGTAAGTATTATTAAAATCGATATACGTATTTAGTATAAGTAAGCAGAAATTTATATTCTTCATTTATACAAAGACATAATAAATTTATATCTTTACTCGCACTTAGAGTCATTGAGCAATGACTGGGCCGGACTGGGGTCAGGTATATTGTACATTCGCTGTACATACAAAGTGGTATTTCTGCTCCCAGTAACTGCTGGCCGTCTTGTTAATATTGGACCACGGCGTCCACCGTGTCAGCTTTTGCTGATCTATAATGGTAAAGATATCGTAACATTTGTGACAAGGGGTCTCGGTTTTTAAGGACTCCTCCGAAGGATCCACAGCTTCGTTTCGAGGTTCCGAGCGCGAAGGAACAGTTGCTACCTATTTTCATCGAGTAAGGTCTGTCCTGGCCGAAATTTTAACTGAAGACCTATGAAACAGGAGCATGTTGGCATCCTTGTCAAATGATGAGGCTAATACGCGAGTTTCGAGATTTTAAGTCTCCTACTAAAGAGGCGCAAAAAGTATCCATTTCAGAGTGGAAGTGGGACAGCTAGGTTGCAAGTGCATACAAACGTGCCTAAATAAATGAAGATGTTTATGGCTTTAAAAATAAATTCAATGCTTTAGAAAGATAATAATGTTAAGCAGTGATGCATTTGATGATTTTATCAAGCTCAACTATGCATATTTTACAAGTCTACTTTTCGATAAGGATACTTGAAAACGAAAGAACCGTCGTAGTAGGTAAAAGATTTCCTTGATTGTACTACAAACCTGTTATAAAAAGTAAGTGTGCTCTTTGAAGTTATGATAAGGTAAAGAATCAATGTGTCATTTTGATTGCCGACAAGCAATGATCAGATGCATGTGTACCGTATTTATTAGAGGTCTTTATCTCTTCCCTCGTCTGAAAAGTCTCACATCCACTGATGTCTTTTTTTTTTGTTCTGATTTTTTTTGTTTAAAAAATTGACGCCTTTTCATTAATTCTGTTATTTCCGAATGAAATAGTGCATCCTGACAATCATGTAGTGATGACAAACCTGTATATCGATGATCCAGTGTATCCAATATATAAATATCTGTCACACCTGCCTGTTTACGCGGCAACGAAACTCCCCGCCTCAAGAAGAGAGTGCACCAAGGGAGATAATCTCGAAACTTGCGTATTATAACATTTTATAAAGTCAACATTTTAATGAATGAAGGATTGATATGCTATTACGTCCATTATGTTGACCACAGAATTTTAGATGTCGACTTTAAACAAGACTTTTGAAATCCTCGTACATGTATCATCAACTTATTTTTCAATAACCAGCCATGTTTTTTTTTTCTCAATTTTTTTCTCAAATCAAATAAACTCTCAGACACAATTTTCTTGTGCAGCTGATAATATTGTTACACAAATAAGGAAAATGACAAAATATTCATTCTTCTACTTTTTGTTAATCTCTAGATCAGTATTAGACAACATAAGAAGAAATAAGAATAATGTTTGCCAGGGGAAAGGAATTGCAGAGGGTATGTCAAACAAATGTGTATTTTGTTTACTTACTAGTATCACAACTTAAATTTCAGTAAAGCGAATTATCTTGCATGATAATGATCCTATTTTCAATTTTACATCATATTATATTTAACAATGAATTTGTCAACTTGCTTTTTCTACAGATGTTTCTTCAATGTGGGCCAAGACGTGGTTTTGCCAACAAGGCTGTTTTTGATATAGAAGTATCAAACAAGATAATACTTTCATATAAATGATTGAATGTAAACCTAGTACTTTTTTGCGGCAATGATCTTAATTCTGAACTTTTTTGCTTTGGAAATCCCTTTTGTTCACTGATTTATACTCATGATAATAACGTACAAATTTATATCTACGGTTTTAAATCTCTAATGTTCTTATACATATACGTTAAAGCGCTGATCAGATTAAAAAAAAGGCGAGGACACTAATTTTTAATTACGCTAATTTAGGTACGTTTGCATTTGAAATATGAGTACTATGATTATGACACCTACTTAAAGTACGTTTGCTTTTAAAATGTAAGCAATTTACTTAGAGTACAAAAGTGATGACTTATAAATAAGCAATTAATTTTTGATATGAAATAATTTGGTTTGTTGAAAACGAGCTGAAGATTTTTTTCATTTTTTTCCTTTTCAGCCTTGCCAATTACATGGACTAGAAACTGGTCCATCAACCAGAACTACCCTTACGAGGACGGATGCCCTCACATATTTCACAATGATGTCGGAAATGAGAGAGATAGGGAATGTAGCAAACATATTGTTTAATCAAAACTTAATTCGAGGATTTCTTCATCTGTGTCCAGGAATGGTACGAATTTCTCCCATTTTTCTTCTCATACACCCCGCATGGTCCTTGATATAAATATAAACATCATATGAAATACTTATTTAATGCAAGGGAGTAACATTTGCTAATACGCGATTTTAGAGATTGTAACTCTCCTACGATAAAAGCACAAAAAGTATCCATTTCAGCATTTCAACATGGAAGTGGGACAGGTTGTTTCTGTATACAAAATTAAATGAACGATGTTTATGGCTTTTAAAATTATACATCTAATGTTATCAAAATATAATAATGTTCAGCAGTGATACATTTGATGATTTTATCAAGCGCAACTATGTAATATATTTAAATACCGGTATAGGGTACTTGAAAAGGAAAGAAACCTAAGTCGTGGTCTTTATGAAAAGTAAAAGATTTTATTAATTGTACAAATGTCTCTAAAAAATAAGTGTGCTCTTTGAAGTTATAAAAAGGAAAAAAATCAATGTGTCATTTAGATTGTCGGCGTGTAATAAAGAGATGCACGTGTACCGTATTTATTAGAGGTCCATATCTCTTCCCTCCTCTGAAAAGTCTCACATCCATTGATATTTTATTTTTGGACGATTTTTTGCTTTAAAAAAATGACGCCTTACATTAATTCTGTTTTTCTCGAGTTGAAGAGTGCATACTAACAATCATGTAGCTATGATAAACCAGTATATCGATTATGCAATGTATACAATAAAAATATCTGTTCAACCTGTTTATTTACGCGGCAACGAAACTAACATTCCTCATCTACAATAGAGCGCTTCCAGGGAAATAATATCGAAACTTGCATATTCCTTCATTACTATTAGCCCCTTCACGGTAACTGCGTTACTACTCTTTTACAGGGCAAAATAATAACGTTTGGCGAAGTTTTTGTTGAGAGATAATTAGGTGACGTGTATTTAACAACAACTTTTACGTCATATTTCACTAAACTACATTATCATTTTGCCCTCCAAAAAGAGCAGTACCGCAGTTACCGTGAAACGGTTTATACCGAAACAGACAAGAAAATGTCTAGCTATTTCAGTCTGTTTAGAAATGTTTTAGAATGTTTAAGTATTGAAATATATGCAATGTAATATAATATACATGTAATACGATGTCGAAAAAACCAACGTTATTATTATTCCCCTTTTCTTCATTTATTGTTAAATAAATTATAAATTTATGTGAACCTATTGCAAAGTACTAAAAAGAAGAATATATTAAAACCGTAATTATAACATAGGCAGTCAACAATATCTATAATGATATATGTGTTGTTTTATGATAAAGGAAGCAGTGCGCGCCGGAGTAGAGGCAGCCATTACACAAGAAGACATAGTTGTCGGTACATATCGTATCCATGGCTGGGCTTATGCTAGAGGGATAACAGTCGAGCAAATTCTTGGAGAATTTCTGGGTAAAATAAGTGAATCAAACTAAATATTTGCTGAAGTATTACTAACTTAAAGACTTGCAACAAATGTGTTACACTGTTCCCTTGTGACTTTCATTCCATTCATTCGTATTACGACATTTTTTTTCGCTAAAAAGACTTCATTACAATAGAAAAGACGAAAAAATGTTTATAGGGGGATGTTCAAATTCTTGTTAATTCAAATTATTTGTTTAAATCTTTGTAAATTTAACTTATTTGTGAGTAATCTGCATTGAATAAAAGACTTGATCGTACTCAGAATTTGGAGACAGAAACACCGAATGCAAGTGTATATATAAGCATTATTAAGTTCAAGTTCAGGTTCAAGTCCATTTATTCACTCAAAACTATTTAAAACACATGGTACATGAGGACAATGGAAAATATTAATAGTATGTATATTCGGGTCAGAGGTATAAGTATATGGTATACATAATCAGAAAATGAAATAGGAGAAAGAGAAAACAAGACAAAAAAACAGCAAGTAAGAAAAATTCACATTGAGAAAGCTGAGGTAGTCGTTTTATTATACAATGCATAGTATAGCTATTAGGTTGTCTTTATCGTTTTAGTCAGTATAAATATGAAACAGACATGGAAGACTTTAAGACTATATATGTCAGGGTCTATTGTTGTAAAATTTCAAAATATTAAGAAATTATCAACTTCTTATCATGATAAAAATTCTTGTTTTCTGCATTCACATTTTGAAATTTATAAAATAATTTTTTAAAATCCATAAGTTAAAAAGATAAATTTTACGTGAAAAAAAACACCAAACGTTTAAATTTTTATCGGTTTTGAATAGAAAAAAATGTATCATCTGTCCTAATTATTGTGCCTTGTGTACCCATAGGTTTGTTTTCAGTGAATAAATTAAATCTAAATACATGTACAAATTGTATTCATTTCTGTCTGATAGCAATCTGATTTCTATGATTGTCAGACAAGTATCAAATATACATTCTTAAAATGCTTTGGGAATGCTCACTCCTCCATGGCACCTGATCCCATCTCTGATGTTTCGGAGGTCCGTGTTTGCTGTGCTCCTTTTTTGTATTGTTTTATGGACTTTGAGATTGAATACTGTTCGTTATCTCCATATCTTCCTTTGTTCTAGCGTCTTAAGAAAACAATTCTTTCATCATGCTCATTACCTTTATTCCACAGGAAAATCAACCGGCTGTTCTAAGGGAAAAGGTGGAGCTATGCATCTTTATTCGAAGAATCTATTTGGTGGCAACGGAATAATAGGGGCGACTGTGAATATTTAATGTTTTCAACTTATCTTTTTACAAGAATTAAACACTGAAATGCAGTGGTATTTTCCTTTCAGTACGTCATGATTGTCTTGGTTTGGGTTTATCATCCCCTCGCAACAATCGTGTGTGTTTATTTGTGAATGAGTGTGTTAGCGCTGTACAAAACAGCAGAGAATCGGGATCAATTTCGGATGCTATTTTGATATGTTTGTTAATTTTAATTTGATAGTTTGAAAGGAAATAAATTATCTAAAGTTTTTTCTATTTTTTCCTCTCTTTTTATGAATAACACAAAAGGAGTTACATATGTACTCCATTGTCCTTCCATACCGCTTGCTATTCTTTTTAATTAACCAAAAAAAAAACTTTTTCCAAGATCCTTTTATGTTCACTCTTATCATTTACTAAAGGTACCCCTTGGAACTGGTGTAGGCTTTGCTATGAAATACAACAAGAAGCCGAATGTATCTGTTTCGACCTATGGAGAAGGTGCGGCCAATCAGGGTCAGATATTTGAAGCCTTCAATATGGCCAAACTCTGGAACCTTCCGTGTATCTACCATTGTGATAATAATGTATACAGTATTTCAACGAAAGCAGAGAGGGTGACTGCCAGCACGGATTTTTACTCCAGGGGAGACTACATTCCTGGATTGATGATAATTCCTTTGTCTATGTTTTCATATGTTTACCATTCTTCCTCATTTTAAATAAGATCACTATTGTTTAATGGACTATTGAGCTTGAATACTGTTCGTTATCTCCATATATTTAATTTGACATACTCCTTATTTTAATGATAAGGTTCTGAATTCCCCCATATTGTGCATAAATTTGCAATATATGTGAAAAAAATAACGTAAGTGGGTAGAAGTAAAAATTTTCAGTTGAAAGCACTTGTATTTGGCTGAAAATACAACTGCCTAGGATTAGAAAATAATAGCCAACAATTGCTCTGTGCAGTGTAATTGTATTTGCATGTTGACGGTCTCTGCAATAATTTCATAATCACACACTCAATAATTAGTTTAAACTTTAAACCCGGGTATAATTCTGACGGAAACTTGAATGTGTGATGTCCGTTAATCTTCAATCGTCGATTTCCCTTACTTAAATGCAACAACAATATGCCTTCATCAATTGCATTCGGGGTTCATATCTCTCAGTTGATTCGATACGCCAAATCAAGCTCTATGTTCAAATGTATGTACAATTATTAAAACGATTTAAATTATTGACAAACAAGTTGATGAAATAAGAATATAAAAAGCAGTCTCGTTTAAGTCATCATTTGTAGGGTCAATACAACGCCCTTGTCTGCAAATACAATTTATGATTGAGTCAAATGCTGACTGAGTTTTCAATGCTAATTGTTAGGCCATTGTTTGCACATGGAAAGGTAGACGGGTTTCTCCGTTATTTCCCAATCATGACAAGTAGCACACGGTGGATGTGACTAGTCAGCAAGCGATGCTCAAATCTCAATGGCACCTGAACACCTCTGATGTTTTGGAGGTCCGTGTTTACTCTGCACCTATTTTGTATTGTTTAATGGATGCTATTTGTTATCTCCATTAATTTCATTGGTATTAGACCAATGGATAATACAAAACAAGAAATTTAGCCCAGTGCAGTGCAAAACAAGAAATTTAGCACCAGTGCAGTGCTCTGTATTGTTTTACTCAATTTCTGAATAGGTTGATGGTATGAATATTTTGGCGGTTCGAGAAGCTTTTGTTTTTGCCAAAAGATATGCTCTGGAAAATGGTCCAATTATAGTGGAAACGATGTCCTATAGGTACGGAGGACATAGTGCAAAGGACAAGGGTTTTGGGTAAGATGGCTTTATTGTTTATTGTAGCACCCACCCCTACCCACCAAAAACAACATTGTTTAAAGATGTAAAAAAAAACCGCTAATACTTTACATTTTTAGAGAGAGAGTCAACTTTAAGGTAGTAATACTTAAAATATTATACAGTTATAGATCAAAAGACGAAATCGACTTAATTAGACAAAGAAAGGATCCAATAGAGACTTTTAAGGAGAGAATATTGATTGAAAACATGACAGACGAAAACGAATTGAAGGTAAAAAAAATATAAATGAAGCTTTCAATTTGAGAGGATATATAATTTTTTTTTTACTTATACCAGTTTATTAGATGTAATCATACTTCCATCATTTAGCATATAGCTGAAAATATCAAAGAAGAAGTGCTAACTGCGGCAGAAAAGGTCAAGGGTCATGAAGAACTTCCTGTTTCCTGTCTTTATGAGGACATCTACCAATCTTTGCCCACACCCACACTGTTGTAGCGAAGTATAATACGCTCACCGTTCATTTAATTTCATTAAATAACGCCTGGTATTGTTCCGGTTTGCTTGATTTATATATATATATTTTTGTTTTGATTACATGTATTTCATTTCATATTTTTTAAAAATAGAAAGATTCTTGTTCGAGTATAATGAATATTTTAAATATACTATTACATAGTGTATTGGATTTTCTTTTCTAAATTTAGAAATGAGTTGATTAGTTGTTTTTTTTTGTTGTAATTTTTCTCTTTCTGTTCACTGTATCTCGATGTTTCTTTTTATGCGGTATTTCAAGAATTGTAAATTCTAGTAAAGTCCATTGAGAAAGTTAAATTACATTTCGGATACTGAACTTTTGATATTTGTATATAGGAATATAACAGACTGAATTATTTTTCCCATTTAAAAATTCATCTCTGACAAAACTGTATTTTATTATGTTTTTAATCAAAAAGATTTTTATGAAGGTGCAGCTCAAGAAGAAATAAATATCAGACGTTATTTCCATTTCTATATGGTAGCATTTTTCTGCTTCAAAAGCTATAAAATATAATAACATGTGACTTGTTTACATCAACATGCAATATAATAGTGTTATCCTATATCTTATTTTTTAACATGCAACTTACTTATGTCAACATACAAGATAATAAGTTGCTAAAGATATATATGTTGACATTATTAACTTGGATGCTAAGATATATACTTTGCTTGTAGACATAAAAAGATGCATGTCTAAAATTAATCTTGCATGTTGACACAAATAATCGCATTTTGACATAATTGTCTTGAATGTTATAGTTGACATAAATAAATCGCATGTCTACATCGTTTTGCATCTTGCATGAAGAGTGTCAGATACTGGCGTTAACAAGTAAATATTTACCAAAATTTACATTATCATGTATATTCTAATAAGAACTACCTAGCTAACTAGCATGTCAAAACCAGTATTTTGCATGTTGAAATCAATGTGCTGCATGTCAACTTCATCAGGTGGCATGTAAACATAATTCATCATATGTGTATGGGCAGAAATATGCCACGATAAATATCATCTTAAGGACAGGTGATACATGTATAAACACACTTGTGTCATAAAAAGTGAACATGACAAGGTGAGTCACGTATAATGAGTAAAATGAATAAAGGTCTATGCATGATGAGGACTATATATAATCAACATTTTAAAATGGTATTCATGTATATATAATTGATTTTTATTTTATAGATGAAATATATTTCCAATACATTTTTTATATTTATATAAACTAACAGGCATCACATGATGTCAAAAATGATGTTTTTATTTTTGCAGTCAAACCTTTTTCTTGACATTTTTTCTTATGGGAAACATAGAGCGCAGCTTGGAACATGCAACATTTTTCTGTCAGTAATAAAACTTGTTTAGATACATTTTTTGTAAAAATATCAAGTTTGTTCTAGTTTGCGCTCAATATTTTCTGTGAAAAAACTGCTTAAAATAAGCTTTATGATGTCATAATTCTAAATTAATGGCATTTTGATCAAACTGAACATTATCAAAAAAGGTCACATGTATAGCCGTGCAAATCAAAACTATATATAAAGTCAAATCAAGATATTCATTTTAAGGTACCATGTGAGACACATATCATATACTAATCGTATTTTCTAACAATTGTGATGAGGATTGCCCATGGACTGACGGGATTAGAAAAAAGTCAAACTTTTAGAATATTTTTACGGCGCTATATTTAGGATATGTTATATAAATTATTAAAAAACGACTTTTTATCTCGTGAAAACGACTTATTAACTTGTGAAACAGATAACATACGTATCTGGTGAAACCGATATTGTATGTGATTTTTACGAGATAATATGTCGTTTTCACAAGATGATATCTCGTGTTCTCGACATTATATGTCGTTTTCACGAGATAATAAGTAATTTTCACAATTTAATATATCGTTTTCACGAGAAATTGTGTTGTTTTCAGAACATATTATCTCGTTTTCAAGAGATATGTCGTTTGAACGAATTTTTTTTTTTTTTAAAAAAAATTCTTGTCCTAAATATACCACCGTACATTTTTTCAACTGCAATGAATAAACTTATGTCCGTAACAGATAACCGTAGTTCAAAACCGGAATTTAGTTTAACACTGAAAACCGGCAATAACCATTATCTTTTAAAAGATACATAATGGAAGGTGCAAAGACATTTATGAAAACTCATTACAAAGAGATATGTGTTACTGCTGTTCTTGGAATTGCTGTCATAGCAGTGTTTAAGAAGTGCAGAAAGAAAAGCAAGTAAGTGACTAACCACATTCCTATGCGTATGTATGGAGAGCCAGAGTGGTCGTAACAACTGTTTGTGCATTTTTATGCTTTATTTTTACTATAGCTCGAAAACAACATGAGATATAAAGTTAAAACTTTAACAGTTTATATTTACATCCACTGAATATTTTCTCCTTTATTTCTTAAGAAACCCCATTGTATCACTGCATAAAAAACATGTCGCCTGTACAGATTTCTTAATATTTGTTCCATCAATGAAACGTAAAATATATACATCATTAAAAAAAAAAAATTGCTTTAATTGATTATTTAAACAGATATAAAATACACAATAAAATGTCTGTTTAATACTGTACTTTTAGTTTAAAACCCGCTTACGCGGGTTATGAAGAAATAATATATGTGTATCAACAAACAAAGAAAGCATTTTATTGTTTAAATAACCACTTTATTATTGAAGAAGAAATAAAAATTATCACTTGAAAACTAATATTCAAGAAAAATATTTATCGAGAAAATAGATATAAAAAATTTGCATATGCGAAAAAATGCACCTGCTTAATTCTTTACTTTTAGTGAAGACCATCATTGCAGAAATAATATAAGTTGGACGTGAATGGTCTTTGAAAAGCTGTTACTGAAAGCATTAGATATACCTATAAAATCCGCCATTGTCAATGTACTTTCGGTTTCAAATCTTAGCATTTGCACAAAATAAATAGGGAAAATGACTTTCCAGAGGCTATCAAAGTCCAACTTGTTTTTCATTGATAAACATTTTTATTTTTTCTGCAATGATGGCTTTCAATAAAAGTACGGAATTAATTGAGTGTATTTTTTAAAAATATAGGCTTTCTAAAAAGAATTTTTCTGATGAATATTTTTATTCAGTATTTGTTATCGAGTGGTACTTTCAATCTGTCAATGATATATATATTTACTGTAAAAGTTTCAGCTTTATATACCACATAGATTTGGAGCTTTTGTAAAAATAAATTTTTGGACATGTTGCTCTTTGATGAAACCTTAACAGTTACGCAAAAGTTTATGGAACGTCCAGTTAATATATATCAAAATATTTCAACCTTTAATCAAATAAGTGCACTTATCTTCAAATAATTGAAACTATCTTTAAATGAATATTTAGATATGTACCTCTTGAATTAAAGATACATGTAGGTCCAAATGAATGAGAGATAAATGTGAATAATTAAACCTAGGTTCAAATAAATTACACCTATCTTTTATAGAATTATGCATATCTGCAACAATTAAAGATATGTTCAATTGAATTATACCTATCTTCAATTCATTTGAAGATAAGTACAATTTATTTAAAGATAGGTATGTATATTTGATTTAAACTCCTCAAAGATTTGAAGATAGATACAATTCAATTATACCAAGGTAAATTTTTTTTTCTGTTATTGAAAAGTAATTAAAATTATTAAATCTCCCTCTAACAGCGAACTAAACATCACAGGAGAGAACTGAACATAGCATTTTCATGGAAAGTAGTTTTTCCCATTTGCACATGTCCTATCTTCCAACCTGTATCTATTTTTAATTCATAGCATTTTTACATAACTTCAAATCAACTGTATCTATCTTCAAATGAATGAAAGATAGGGTTGTATGATTGAATAAAACCTATCTTTATTTAAAGATAGATATAATTTATTTGAAGATAGGTACAGTTGATTTGAACATGTTTAAGATATGTTTAAAATTTAATTTAATTATTTTAATTTGGCGATCCCAAAAAGTGGGTATACAATATTAGTAGTATATGTATGTTTCATTTCTGATAAAAGAAGATAAAATAAAAGAGAGAGAGAGAGAGAGAAAAAAGACGTTTCAAGATAAGAGAATTCTTACGACAAATATTTCATTAATTTCTTTTTAGATCATATAATTACGATCACTCAATATGTATTTTCTACATCTCTCTCTTTTAAATATGAAGTAAAATTTAGAATTGTCCTGTCATATTTCATTTTCTTTCTTTTTATTATTACCCTTCGCTTGAAAAGTTGAAGGATATATAGAAGAATGTACCTTTTGGGCTTTATTGTGCCCTAAAAATTAATGTTCATAAAATGTTATGATGTTGGCTTTAATAAGAGTGGAGCAGATGAATATGATAAATCATTAAAGAATATGGCATGAAAGAAGGCCATTCTGGAAATATAACGTCATTAATTTGATACATTTTAAATTCTTTATAAGTTAAGAATGACTCATTTATGTGCTTTAAAGAATAGTCTTTGCCACCGTCGCATCAACTTCAAACTTCAATTTTTAGATAATATTTTATGTAAACTGCTTTGAAAATTTAAATATCTCAAAATCTTTGTGGGATACGGTGGAAGATTATGTTTTCTGCAAAAAAATTCCACTGAAAATTTATTTCCTCTACAAATTTTTAAGAAAATACGGAAAATACACAATTTAATGACGGCACAATTAATATATAGGAGGTTTCATGAGAAAAACGATTCGTGTGTTCTTACTGCAAGGATTTCCTATGATTCAGAAAAAATGACTTTTTATTTCTTATATTCCTTTTATATTTTTAAAAATACAGGGCTTAATTTTTATTTAAACTGTACCATGTTCTTATAGTGATCGGGATATCCGTGCGTCCGTCCGTCTGTCTGTACGTACGTCCGTCTGCAATGTTGTGGTACCTATCTCCTATTTGCTTACTCCTCTTTACCACTAAATGAAATTCAATTCGATGAGACTTTCACAGAATATTTTAACATATTGTTATTGTGCATCTTCTATTTTACTTTTTGATCCAACACATATTTAGGGTGTCCTAAAGCAAAACATGGACACTGCAATTGTTTCTATAATATCAAAGGGTACTCATCTCTTATCTGCAACTCCTCTATACTATTACATAACATTTAATGATACTTTCACAGATTCTTTATAACATAATGTCATTGTGCATTCCTTATATAACTTTTTGATCTGACAATTATTTCGAATCTCCCATAGCAGATATGAACTTTGCCATTATAATTATATAGAAGGTAGGGCTCTCATTTGGTAAGCTAAGTGCTCATTGTACCTCTAGTTCTAATATTAAAAGTTACCCATCGCACCTTCTTCTATCTAAATCTTAAAAATGATGTATAATCTTTCATTTCTATGTTCACACATACAAAATTTGCTTTATGAAGTCTTATATCAATTTATGATGCATCGGCCTAAACAGCTTAACCATTGATCAAAGAGACTTAGGTGATAATGTGTCGATAAAGCATTGAGAGTTTTTTTTTTTTATTCGATATACAAGTACATACCCCGGTAGGTTTAGACAGCAGTAGAAGGTGCACAATTACTATTTAACCCCTCAATATTACCAACATTTTTTTATGTACATGCAAACGTCAAAGCGTTTGAATATGGTATTTGAAGCAACTATTAATTCTTTAAAACAAATCCAGTATTAAATGTGAGCAAGGAGCAGTGTCTTTGGAATAACATCTTTCAAATTTTTTCTTATGAAGTGAAAAAGAATATCTACGGTCTTTCAGGTGACGAAGAAAATATTATCAGTAAACCGACGAAAACCACGTGTCGCTATTGAATCGTAAACACGTAGTAAAATGTCATGCTTTGGGACTCATTCAGTTGATTGGAGAATAGTTGTGACGAAAACATCGTCACGTGTGAAAAAAAAATTGCCTTCCATATAAGGTGGTGTACCCGACTTGTAAAATGTAGATTAAGGTGTTAACTATATATGGAACAAAAATGTGAACTATGCAATTTCGTTGCTTCCATTTTTCGTTCCGTAAACTTAAGTTCACAGTAGATAAATCTAGTTTAGCAAATGTGAAACAACGTGTATTTTTAGCTCATTTTTTGTGAATTCTGCTTGCCATATATGGCTGGATAATAAGCTCACTATAAGATTTCAATGTGTTAATGTGTCAACAGAAAAATTAAGGTTGAATGATCACACTGAACAGAGACCTGTCGCAGTGGAAAATCTTCCATTTAGCTTATCAGTTGACACAAACAAAGGTGTACATGTTTTTTTCTTCCAGAGAATTTATTGAACTTTATTGTGATTCAACTCCTAAAAAGCATGAATTGTTTTCGATGTTGTATGTCTGCGTAAGTATTACATGTACTAATGTCTTGTTCGTGTGAATTTTTGCGCGCCTTCACCCTCCAAACCACCAATGCAAAAGAAAGAACGGCAGAAATCTATGCAGTTTAAGATGACGACCCAACAGCCAGTTCTGCACACGCAGTTATGATACGGGCTTAAAATGCATAAAAATATTTGTTATATTTGTGAGCTACATTTTAATTTGAATATGTAATCATTGTTTGAATTTGCAGTCAACCTGTGATAAGAGTTTAATTAGGTATTATAATAAAGCATTTTTGTAATGTCACATGACTTTTTTGATTACGTGAGGGACATTTATGATTTCTGAAACAGGTCGGGTACACTACCTTATATGGAAGGCAATTTTTAACACGTGACGATGTCTTCGTTTCACCCGTTCTACAATCAAGTGAATGAGTCCCAAAGCATGACAGTCTACTACGGGTTTACGATTCAATAGCGACCCATAACTTTTGTCCCTTTACTGCATAATATTCACTTCGTCACCGGAAAAAACCGTAGAGCTTCTTTTTCACTTTATTTGGCCAAAATTGAAAGATTATATTCCAAAAACACTGCTCTATGCTCACATTTAATATTGGAGGTATTTTAGATGATGAATAGCTGCTTCAAAAACCGCACTAGTAAACGCTTTGACATTTGCATGTAAATAAAACTTTTTGATAATATTGATGAGTTGAATAATAATTGCACACCTTGTACTGCTGTCTAAAACTACGTACACGTATTTCACGTGAAAAAAAACTCTCAGTGTTTTATCGACACGATAACACCTACATCTCTTAGAACAATGGTTTAGGCCTATATACATGTATTATAAGTTGATATAAGGCTTCATCAAGCAAATTTTGTAAATGTAAGCATAGAAATGAAAGATTATACATCATTTTAAATATTTCTTTCATTAATATGACCTGTTTAATTTGGCACAAAAATCACATTGGCACAAGTGCAAAACAAAATTATTGTGAAAAGTTTATTACATCAAGTTTGTTGTTTGATCAATTCATCGTGATCTCTGGTACATCTAATTTTTACTTCCTAAGAAAATATTTTACGAGAAATTGAACTTACTAACATAAGAAGGGTTATTTTCCACTCTTTATCGCAATTTATACAAAAACAGATATACTACATGCAATCCCCCAACAAAATTCAGTTAGGTCTAGAGGACATACTTCTCGTCTAGATTTACACAGAACATCTTCAATTTATCATTGTTAATCACTTGTGCCAGTCAAATATAAACACGATTCATAAATGCGATTCATCTCCAGCTATATAATTTACGGAATTTCTTATAACGGATATAAGGAATTACGGATATAGCGAAGGGATTTCATAAGTCCAGTGGCTTCGTTATAACCGAGTTTTACTGCATATGTAAGTGTTCAATACTGAGAACTATAAGGATATGTGTAACCTTGATAAATATATTGAACATAGCTTGAGGCGAAGAGGTGATCTTGTAATTCAAAAACTGTATATTGTCCGTTCTTTTTATTTCACAATTATTATTTATATTCATATACATTGTTCTCCTGTAAATTATCCACTTCTGTACTGTAACCGATTGTATTTTATTGTATATACTGTTAAGCTGTAAAGCTTAAAGTAACAATAAAGAAAGCGGTGATCGGGTACTCTCTCACTGGAAATTTGAAAAAGCGTCATTGCCCAAGCGTTACTGAATTTTGTAAGCCAACACTACAGAAGCTACTCATGCCATTATTTACTCACTGATTTGACGACGGATTTTCCGTCATTTTCCGATCATAACTAGGAGCACACGGCGGATGTGACGGGTCGGCAGGGGAGGCTCACTCCTCCATAGAACCTGATCACACCTCTGTTTTGAAGGTCCCTGTTTACTCTGCACCTTTTTTGTATTGTTTTATAGACTTTTGATCTTGAATACTGTTGGTTATCTCCATATGTTTGATCTAAAACTTAAATTTCATGGTGTTCGTGAATTCGTGAGTCTCTCTATGCCCCGAGAACAAAGAAAATTAAAGTACCAAAAATTAGTGATTTCACAGTATTTTATAAGTGTTTTAAAGTGTTTGCTTTTAATGCCTAAATTATCGACAATTCGACGCAAACAGTTTTAGCCCAGTCCGTCTGACTGCTTGCCCATGAAACTTTAATCTTACACTTTTTATTGTTTGGAACTATCGCTTCATAAGTCAGATATTTGTTTATTGTGACAAAACGTTCCTTGGGTGCTTCAGAGTTTGAATTACTAAAAGTTCTGGAGAATTAAAGTACTAAAGATAGGCTATGTAATGTAATTCATATTTTACTTAGTCGCTAATATGGAGAAGCCAACATTTGCCGTTGGAAAACTGCAATTTTGAACCTATGCCAGGTATCCTGAGGGCCATTCAGCAATGAAAGGTTCGTTTTAATGATAACATCTACTGCGACATGGGACCTGTTTTTTTTCAGTATCATCTGAAAACTGGTGTAGACGTTCCTTAGTAGATTCGAACAAGCGAAGCACGGATTAACTCCTTACTCCAATACTCTAATATAGACGCTATAACCTATGAACCTATGAGCTTTGTTGGCGACTGACAAAATTAAGAAATAAGGCTCAGACGAGTGAACAAAATTTCTAAACGAATTGAAAGCTTGGCTTGTATTATTATTCACTTTTCGCACCTATTTTTCTTAGAAATAAGACTTCTGTGTGATGATTAAGTTTTGTTTAAAATCTTAATTCGATATTTTTTCTGTAATAAAGTAACGTTACAGCATGCCGAATAAGGATTTTAAATTTAAAAGCCCTTTGAAAACCTATACATGTACTTCAAGTCTTACCCTCCATAAGATGATTAGAAGAACTAAATTTATGTTCCCTGATAATTTTGAAATTCATAAGTAAATCCAATATTTTGATATCAGAATATAAAACCGTTATTTTAATTTCAATGTCCTCTATCACAATTTTTTCCTTTTCGTATGTAAATTCTGAAATTCTTTTATTCCGGAGAGCATTGTCTATTTATAAAAATTTTTTAAACCGAGTTCCCTTTCTATTCCTTACCAATCTGTTGTGTTTTCTGCAAACCTGCAGCAAGTCTGATGCAAGTTTGCAGCAACAAAATTGTTCATAGGAAGAAGATGTTCTTGTTTGCATATGTATGATAGTGTGTATTCAGTTTTTTTTTGCAAATAAATTTCCAACTGTAAAATTTTAATAATTATTTAGTCACATGAGCAATGATTCCAGGAAGCTTGCAGCGATGTTTGCCATAAGTATGTAGCATTGTTTCAATATTTTGAAAATCGAACTTTGCTGCAGACTAACAGCGAAACTCATTCGCATGGTTAAATGTTTGCTGTAAGCTTGCTGCATACTTGCCGCAAATTTCCTAAAAACACAAAAAAAAATTCGTGTAGGCTGTCATGGTTTCTCTAGCTTCATTGCAGCAAGTTTGAAGCTTCAAATACATTCTGAAGGGGTTGTCGTTCTAAAACATATCAAAATTTTGACTGATTTTTTAAACTATATATTTGTGTGTTTTCTTCAGAAAATCTTACCCTAGAGACACGGTTATCCACCACCAAACTGGCAGAGGTCCATTTGCACCTAGCCTAACTCCATTTGCTGTAAAACTTGAAACCTATTTGAGAATGGCAAAAGTTCCATTTCAGGTTTGATATTGAGTATAAATCAAAGGATTGTAATGCAATAAGTCACCCACTGTTAATCAAATGCGTTGTCTTTATAACTGATTCAGTTATTTACATCTGCATGAACTTGATATAAATACATTTAATACATTTTCATACTTGATACATTTAAATATAAATGTAAATGATCAATATTTTAACCAGAATGAATTCGACAGTGGTACCAACAAAAGTTCGAAAGGAAAAATGACATGGATTGAATACAATGGCGAGGAGGTGGCGGATTCAGAGTTTTGTATCAAGTACATCAATAAAACATTCAACATAGATCTAGACAAAGATTTTACAGACGAGGAAAGGGCGATAGCTTATTCTCTTCAAAAAGTGGCGGAGGAGTATTTCTACTGGTAAATATTAAAACGAGGATATAAATCATATATAAATCCTCTCGGATCAAGCCCTTTTTTTAATTTTAATTTAACAACGAACATGTTTTTTTCTGTAGTTTAGTCTTCAAATATTTGTACATTTTGATGTCAGATATACAGGACTTTAATCAATCTGGTTTGCATACACTAGTACATATATTTCATATTTTCTAGCACCTCGGGCAATTCGGACATCATTTAACGTTAACGTTTGGTAAGGTGATGACATTGTTGAAGACATGCTAAATTTAAATGCCATATTTGCGGAGCCCGGGTCTATCATTGATTTTAAAGTCATAACAAAAGAAAATGTAAAGAATCTCCATTAATTCACATAAAATTAAATAAACATCTATTATTTGTTTCAATGATGAAAATGCAGAAGAATAAAGTTGATAGTTTCTTTCATTTACCATCTAAAAAATTCCTGTAATGCTAGGATCTTGAAATGAGATAAAGTTTTCAAACAAATTCCCTGATATCATTGTATGCCCTAATAAGCCCTACTTCGTGTAGACAGATTAAATTCACTGAACATTTTTTCTTAGGTAATCCGATCCTCGGCCAGGAAGAATAATTCCAAAAATAACTTTAATTTCAAAGTCTCAAAATTATAAGCTTGATGCAACAAAATTTCATTTATGCATCTCAATATGATTCTGGATTCTTTGAAGTCTTATAAATGGTAAATAAAAAAGTGTATCCCACGAAATAAATGTATTTTTAGAGAAATCAAATATTTTCTTTAATTTAGCCTTTAATAAGCATGGTATGAAATCAGAAATATGTTATCTGTGATGTATTTAAACGATAATATGAATGTTTTAAACTATGTATTTTATAATAAATAAGCTAAAAAGAAAAAATAAAGTGTCAAACAAGTATAAGAAACAGGCAAATTTCTCTAAATGCCTTGATATGTAATAATTATTTATCGAAATATATATTTGTTGACCAATGTTCAATCAGATTGTTATTTTATATATCTCATTTTCCGCACAAACATTAAAGATTTTATAATTTTCCTTATATATAAATGATTATTTTTAATGATGTACTTTGAAAAAAGAAATTCAGATGGAATTTGAACATTGTAGAAAGTTTACAATCTCTCAATATTTTAGAAATATACATTTCTAATCATTTATATTGAAATAAGTAGAAAAAATGTCTATATACCATTCCATATTATCAATACAGGACATTTGTATTAAGTCGATGGGTTTACGATGAAGGCAACAGACTTACCAAATATATAAAAATACCGTGGATCTTGAGGAAACTCATGAAGCGTGCTTCCGCAAAGCAAGCAAATGCACAAGGATTGGGTCGTCATTCCCAAGAAGAAGTGGAGACAATCATTGTTGAATGCCTTACGAATTTTTCTAACTTTTTAGGTTAGTGCAAACATATAATTTGTTTTTAATAAAAATACATACTATATATAATGAAAAGGTAAATTAGGATTTCTTGCACAGGACTATAAATTGTATTGTTTGTGTATTTTAGGGAAGAAAAAGTTCTTTCTTGGAGAGAAGCCTTGTCAGTCGGATTGCGCTATATTTGGAATTTTCTCCCAGTGTTATTGGCATGAATTTGGTTCGTTCATAGAACAGGAATTCAAAAGTAAGAATCGATTGATTGATTGTAAATTATTTTACGTCCATCTCGTGAATTTTTCACTCATATGGAGACGCCAACACTTGCCGGTAGAGAGCTGCAAATGTTGTCCTATACTCGGCACTCCGAGCCATTGGGCAGGGAGGGACTGTTTTTGTGCCAACATCTTCTGCGACACGGGGCCTCGGTTTATACAGTCTCATCCGAAGGACCTGTCTCCATGCCCAATAATGGAATTCAAACACGCGACGTAGGAATCAACTTTTTACTTCGCGAATATAGAACAAATCATCTAACCACTGCGTCACGGGGGAAACTCGAAAGTAAGGAAACAATAGCTGTAGATCAATGGGCTAGAAAAAAAGGAAAGAACGACCCATTTTTTCAGACTTGGCCTGATATAGATCAAAATCCCATTGAAAATACATGTATATGTGAACAACAATGAGCTTTTGTCACTGAAACTCTGTTAGTCTTTCTGTACATAACATTTTCATTTACGTACAATATTTCAAAAAACCTTAACTTAATCATTAAATTTTTATGTTAAAACTGCCCTTTTAATTTCACAATTACCGCCTTTTAAAAGAAAATCGTATTGCTTTTTGGGTCAAATGTCAAGGTCCTTAATTTATACCTTCTAAGTGTGTTATGCTTTCGTTCTAGGGCTATATCTAAAGAAGCCTTTGAGCTTTTGCAATTAATTTTTTATCATAAATTACTATTGCCTAAAAGGGATCTCTTGTAATTTAAGATTTTAAGGGTCAAATGTCAAGTCCATTTATTCAAACGTTAATTCTATGTTTAACCTTGTTATTTCCAGTCAATCTTTAAGGTGTTATATCCCTAACAGATAAGAGAGATAACTTTCTGAAGACATTTTCCAATGAAATTCAGTGGATTGTCAGCTTACTGAACACATTTTGCCATGAAATTCAGTGAATTGTCAATTCAGAATTTACAGATTTCATTAATATGGACCATTTTATAGTCAACTCAATCAAGCCTGTTCTATCGTACAGATGTTTGATTTCTAGTTTCTAGAGCGCGATAATGGAAAGATAAGTCTTGTAGATGGATGCGTATTATTTACCAGCACAGAAAACAATTTGATATTCTGATTTAAAAAGCAATGCTTCAGTATGTTTTCTAATGAGAATTCGATAGGTATGAAAGTGAATATTATTTTCACGTCAATCTCATATTTCTAATTTTATTGTGAGATAAAAATTATTGATCTTTTTATTTACCATATCGTATTTTCTTCACATTATGCTTTGACATAATATTCATTTCTGAAAAAAGTAAGAAGCGCTTCATACTTCAAACTATTTTTCATTTGAATCTAATGCTGTTTTTGTTGATAAAAATCAGTGATTAGAATTTTTAAAAATTGGCGAAATTTTGAGCAGAGGGATATTTCACCTTAAAAACACATTTACAATGAAATTGATTTTGAGGTCAAAAGGTCATATGTCTTTTTTTATACGCCCGTCTTAAGACGGGACGTATTATGTTACAGGCTTCGTGTCCGTCCGTCTGTCCGTCTGTCTGTTAGCTTTTTCGTTTCCGGCTCATAACTTTAATACTATTAGGATCTAGGATTATCAAACTTTGTCATCTGATGCATCTTGGGTAGAAGGTGTGTCGCGCACAAAAAGTAGGTCGCTCTGACCTTTAATTAAGAAGATATAGCCAAATATGGAAAAATCCTTACCGGCCCATCACTAGAAAACTATAAGACTTACAATCATCAAACTTGGCTAGTTTATGCACCTTAGGTAGAAGGTCACTGTGACCTTTAATTTAAGTGAAATTTAAAAGAAAATATGTCTTATTACTTTTCATTTTCACATCCCAAATAATGTAAGAGTATTGCACCGTCCTTATTAAAAAAAATGTTAAATCAAGAAAATACTTATTTTTTTAAGCATATACTTGACAGCAATCTATAACAAATATAATGTATGTTAGAGAAATCCTACCTCTCCCATGAGTGTAATTATCAAGCACTGGTCAAGAAGAATTTTGATAAAAGAAAATTGCATGTCAAATTAGAGAGAGATTAATGAGTTTAGTGTGAAGAGCTAACTGGCAGCTAGAGCATCGGTGCTATCTATATCCCTTGAGTATTGGGCAAAAGCCTGTTGGATTAAAAAAGCTCTTGTTGGCTAACCTAAGTTTTAAAATGAATTTGATGAAAAGTAATCAAAACTAATTTGATATTGCATAATAGACTAATCTGATATTATATAATATCATGAATTTAAAAACTAGGAATCAGTATGTCCATATGAATTACATGAAAAAACCTGTCGGACATTAAATCTCAACCAAAAAAAATCTTTGAGTATTCTATATGTTTAAAAAAAAATTATGGTAGATAGTGCAGACCCATTCATCTCTTGGTAGTAATGAGTAGACAAGATTAATGAGTTCAGTGTAGGAAGGTTATCTGATCAAGCAGTCTTATCTGTATCCTTTGGGGATTAGACAGAAGAACTGCTGGTCAGTTTATAGCATATGTCATTTGATGGCCAGCCTTTTCTTTTCAAAATTAATTTGGTATAGATTAAGGTGTTAAGACTAATTTGATATTGTTTAATATGATGGGCATTTGACAAGGTCTAACACAACCAGCATAGAAATCTCTCAATGATGTAATATTTATTATAATTAATGCCTACATCACAGGGGATGGATAAATATTTTCAGGAATGGAAAAATCATGGAAATCTTAGAATCAAGGTTGACCTGATTTTCTTGCACGCTAAACTGTTCAAGAAAATTGTAATTTTTTGACGGGTGTATCATGCTGTGGCGTGGCACTTTATTTTTCATACATTGTCTCTGTGTTCATCACTTTCAAATTTCGATTTTTTTAAAAAAGTCTTGAAAATATTTGCTATGATACTTTTGCTATTAAATTTCAAATCACAACTCCTAAAGACTTTGGGAATTCCATCATTTTGATTTTAAGGTCAGATGATATTTTCACATTATAGTTCCAAAAGCTTTCACATTGAAACTTAAAAACATGAATTTCTTTAACAAAAATAAGTTTTATAAAAGATTTTAAAAGCCAAAAAGTCAAAGGTCAAAGATCTTTTTCTCCATCTCCATCTGCATTTTACAGTTATTCCACCCCCTTCTCTTTTCTTTATAGAAGGGGGACAGTAATTTTCTTGCCATTATCTTTTTTTATTATTTTCAAATTTCAGAGTTTGAAAATCTTTGTGGCTACTGTGAGAGAATGAAGGCAGAATTTTGGCCTGACTGGGATGACTGTATTACACACGGTAATACAAGGGAGGCCATTAAATGAGGGCGAGAGAAAAATAAGAGACAGAGTTGATTACTCACTCCTTGATGAAGCAACAAACATTTTCATCATTATTAATTTGACTAAATCGATTATTAAAATATCTATAATTGTACTAACAGCAAAATATGAAATTAATTTAGAAAGACTTTTTAAAGCATATTCTGTATTAAAAAAAAAATATATGGATCTTTACACATGTAAAAACCCTGAAACTAGACATTCAAAGACCTTTTCCAATGAATGGACATACATATACCAGTACTTTAATTAATTATTAACAGACATATTTCTAAGAACATGCTCTTCCTTCACCATTTCTCACCCCTCTCTCTCTCTCTCTCTTACTCTCTCTTTACCCCTCTCATTTGTCACTTTTATATTTTTGTATTGTTTATTAAATGTATTAATGATGTATTTGATGTAGTAAGATATTATAAACATGCATAATGTGACAATCGATATTAGTAAAAACAAATCTGATTTTTTTATGAATAACACAGATATTGTACGTTTAGCAAATATAAGAAACATAGAATTAATGTAATTTCCATTTCATCAAAGGATGTAACACTCATTCTAATTGGATCAATATTTCATTTATGAAATACACAACCATTTTATTGAAAAACAAAATCGAATATACAAAATAACATTGAAATGAAAAAGCAGCAAATTCTGCTACAATATAAGCACTCCTTTATGTGTATAAATTCTATAAATGTTTAATATGTTCTATTCGTACAAAGTTACATGAATATCAAATATTAAATCATTCTGCATTCAAACTAAATTAACTTTGATAACACACATGTACTTTTTTTTAATGGTGGTATATTTCACTACATGTAAAACTATGTTTTGTCTAAACAAAAAATAAGACTTATCAATAAATCCATGATTACTTATCAAAAATTAATTTTTGATTTTCAATACTTTTTCTAATATTTCTAATTTTCTCATTTGTCTCTCTGATTAACTGCGTTTTTTTCTTGTGTTTTCAAATAAATTGATTTAACTGATGCATGAAGGTAGGGGGTCAAAAAGAAATAAATGTTAGTTGTAATTTGCATATGCACTATTCATCTTAGAACAGATGATACAAACAAATATGTATTCATAAAATTTGAAAATAACATTATGAGTCATGTATTAATGAGTGAAATGAGCAAGTTTCACGGCGTATTTTCTAACAATTATTATGGGGAGTGCCTATATAGATTGGCAGGGTTGGAAAAAGGGTCAAAATTTTGAACATTTTTCAACCCCCGGCCTATGAATTTATTTATGTACATAACAGATAGTCATACACACGAAACCGGATCTTAAATACTTGAAAGACGATGGACGTTTAGAAGTATTATATATACAATATCTTTTAAAAAGTAGTATAATGGAAGGAGTGCAGACATTTATGAAAACTCATTACAAAGAGATATGCGTGGCTGCTTCTCTTGGAATTGCTGTCATAGCAGTGTTTAAGAAGTTCACAAAGAAGAGCAAGTAAGTGACTAACGGCATTTTTATCCGCATGTATGGAGAACCAGAGGAATCAAAACAGTGTAACAATTTAACTGGTTGGGCTTTCAACAATTAATGCGCCGATCATGGCAAAAGTTTATGGAACCCAAATTAACATATATTCAAATATTTGAACCTTTCTTCAAATAATTGTACCTATCTTCAATTAGTAGTAAATGCATTTGAACCTACCAGTATTTTTTTTTACTTACCTGAAAAAGTTGCCAAACAAAAAAAAAAAGGAAAATTGCCCAAAGTCCAAAAATCCTATTTGGTGGTGGTGGTGGTGGTGGTGGTGGTCGGGGGGGGGGGGGGGGGGGGGGGGGTTGAGGCAAACTTTTTTCACTACCAATTCCCTTCAATATCCATTTTTTAAGCTTACAATAATATACGAGGGGTTTTCAAAAAGTTCGTGGACTGAGGCTATAAAATTAATACTATGCTCTCTGAGCTTACAAAATTTATAAGGAACATAAAAAAACAAAAAATAAAGAAATGTTGAAAATTTTAGCTTGATACGTTCATAATTCCCCAAGTTAATATAAAATAAAGGCCACATTATATGTCACCCGGCGCCGTCTTCAAATATTATTTTTCACCGCTTTTTCTACCTGTAATTGAACTTAGTATTTTGAAATGTCATGAACAGCAGCTTTCAGTGCATATACTATTGCAAATATACATGTCCTGGCTTGATTTTGCCAGCATTATTGTTTTTTGGAGTTCAATATAGCTATATAACACATGATCAACGTCATTATTTGACGTGATATATTTTTCAAACCTTGACTATAAATCGACATTAATCCTTTGCATCCCTTTTCTCTCTGAAATAATTAAGAAATTTGGGTGCAAATCAGCAAGTTAAAACATTTCCTAAGTGTATACCAGTTTTTCAAGGGGCAAAACCTAAAATTTAAGAATTTTCAAGGCAATATTTGTTTGTATAAAATTTACAATAAAATTTCATACTTCCAATCTAAAAATTTCATTTAAAGATAGTTCCCAACACATCCAGAATGAGTTTCATATTTTAGATAGGTCCCAACACAGTGATTTGATTTTTGGATGTCAAATGTCCATATCAAAATAGTTTATCTTAGTTACACTTATGTAGAAAAACGTCGTTTTCGTTGCGCCGTGAACATACCATTGCTTACAAAAACTTTACTAATTTATTAAATAAAATTTATAATTTGTTTTATTCCATAGATAGAAAAGATATAACCATTTCTTTCATCCGCGGTTTTAATATTATGGCGCTAGTCCACGAACTTTTTGATAGCCCCTGTATATGAAATTTCTATAATGAAATTTAATGAACATTTTCAATACAAAATCTTTGTTACATATAGAGCCATTGTGCACCTCCTATTTTACTTTTTGATCCGACATATATTTCGGGTTACCTAAAGCAAAATATGGACAATGCCATTCTTTCAAAAATATTGAAGGGTATCTATCTCTTATCCGCAACTCCTCCTACACCACTTAATTTTAATGAAACTCTAAAGATTCTTTAAAACAAAATGCCATTTTTCAGCTCTTATTTTACTTTTAGCTCTAATTTGTGAATTTGGCCTTCCATACTTTTCAGTTTACTACATGTATTTTGAAATGTAAATTAAGGCGTTAACTTTGGAATTAATAGAAATGTGAACTATACAATTACGTTGTTTCCATTTTCCGGTCCGTAAACTATAGTTTACAGTAGATGAATATAGTTTATCAGTGCTAAACCACATGAATGTTTAGCTCATTTCTTGTGAATTTTGCTTGCCATAAATAGCTGAGTAACATAAACAAACTACAAGAGTTCAATGTGTCAACAGAAAAACTTCGGTTGAATTAACACACTGAACAAAGTCCTGTCGCGGATGTAAATCTTCCATTTAGCACATTATCAGTAGACACCATTGGTGGATACAGGATTTGTGTTTAGGGGGGATGGATAACTACGTTCAGGCAGGTGGCCTGGGGTGGGTCCAGTGGGGGCCCGGGGGGGGGGGGCGAAGCCCCTGGAAGCTGCTTGGTTTTCATGTATTTTAAGAGTAAAACCAGGCACAATAATAGTGGTATTGTTTAATTAAGTACCAAAGTAAGGCATTATTAATACT